>NC_090995.1:4870984-5174015 GCF_041146395.1 Eulemur rufifrons | reverse complement strand
GAATGAATATGAGATATTCAGGTATTAGCAGTAACAAGGCATTTTCTTATTTTGGATATTTTGAATTTGCGGGAAATCAATTGATATGCGATCCATTTGGATATGCAATTCATTTGCAAATTTTTCAGTTGTTTGTTTTAAAAACCTTAATTTGGGCAGGTGCTGTGGCTCATGCCTATAATCCTAACACGCTGGGAGGCCAAGGCAGAAGGATCACTTGAGGCCAGGAATTCAAGACCAGCTTGGGCAACAGAGTGAGACTCTGTCTCTACAAAAAAATCTTTAAAAATTAGCTGGGCATGGTGGCGTGTGCTTGCAGTCCTAGCTACTCGGGAGGCTGAGCCAGGAGGATAGCTTGAGCCTGGGATTTAAAGGTTGTACTGAGGCATGATCATGCCACTGCACTCCACTCTGTTTGACAGGACAAGACCCTGTCTCTAAAAAAAGAAAAAAATTTCATTTCAAGGTTAATTAAATAATTAAAGCTAGAGTTTTAAGTCTCAAAAGTGATGTGATCTTTTTAGTAAGCATTTTAAATATAAAAAGGTATGTTTATTCCATAATTGTTATTATTTAATGATGATAAGTATATAGCTATAAAATGTAAACCTCCATGTGGAAATCCAGCTTTTGAAAACATCCAACTTTGCAAAACCTTCCTTTTCCTGTCACCTCTAGAACCTCCCAGGTTCTTCACCTGTGTTAGTGATTATCAGGAAACACGAAGTGTTTCAAACAACTCAGCTGAATGCCAGAACATAAGCATTTTTATTTTTAGGAGAAATGCCAGTTTCTAACTTTCTGACAAAAATTATAAAAAGCAAAGTCATCTGTTAACTTTTAGGATACCTAATTTATCCGTCTGAATGGCTTCATGATAGGAATGCTTGAGCATTTCTAAAACTGGGAAGGGAGATATGGATTTGGGATGCAGATTAAGGTCAGATAAGATTCACCAACATTTCTGAAGCTCGAAGGAGGCAATAATGAATGTTGAATTAGCCAAAGGCAAGTCAGCAAGAAAAAAGCAGGGACATGACAAGTCAACCCCAGAATAATAAAATGTTGGTACTATAACATGTTTCTTAAGGAAATTTTAAAAAATAACAAAAAGAACAGAAGATAAAACCACCCACTATGTGTGCCTCCGGGCTTTATGAATCTCAGTATTGTTTATGAATAAAATAATAAAATTGTTTGCTTACATTGAACCCTTTTGATGTAGCCTGCTATTCTAAGTTTGGGTTCAGTTTCCTTTTGTATTTTAATATCCCTCTTCCCTGTGGATGTATGATTCTGAATTTGATATGTGGAAGGAAGAATCACGCAGATGTCTAGAATTCTTATCTCTTCTCCCAGTAGGTTTGTTTTTAATTCATTCTCCCACACTTGTACTTCTAACCTCCTTAATAAAAATGAAATCCCTTTATATTCATTAGCATTTTAATAGAAAAAGACTACAATGATAGTATACGCTATGTCCATATGCTATGTTAAATAGCACAGAGCATTTCATAATTCCCAGAAGTAAAGTTTCATGCAGGCTAAACACAGCATTTAGATTGTATACTGAATATAGTATTATTTTCTTTCCACATAGCAATTATGGTTAAAAGCACTTAAATGTCTTAAAAATAATGTTTGGTAATTTTTTCTACATCGTGAGAGTAGATGGCATTTCCAGAACTCACTGAACTATTATGAGGCACAACTGAAATATGACTATTTTATATCTAATGATATCCTAAATGAAAGCATCCATTTCAGTTCTTTGTCAAGTGGTACAAGGCCAACAGCTACCCCAACAATGCTCTAAATTTATTACCCAGGAAATGTTAATATATTAACATGTTTCAAAATCTGTCTTTCTCTCTGGAAAGCGTATTTATTGAAAGCTTCTTGTCAAACGCATTATAGGTTGCAATAGCCATCATGAGTCAAAGAAATTGATCAGCTATGATCTGCCCAATGATCCTCAAAGCACAAGACGGCAACACATGTACTAGTTGGCTTTGGGATGGATGAGTCATCAGGGGAAAGATAAAGAACTAATGAATAATTTGCCGTAATGTATAGGCTTTGTGTTAATATAAAAGAGATAAATATATAGGAAAAGCAAAACCCAGGTCTACCAGACTATTTTTATTTGATATTTTAACTTATTCTTTTAAAGCATGTTTCGAATTGGAACAGTTTTCAGTTTCTACTGAATTTCATAACTGCCTTATGATTAATATTGGAAAAAGTCAGGCATGTATTCCCAATTTAGAAACAGAGATACCTCTCCAGCTTTGAATTATCATCATCTTATATGTTCAGTAGGCATCGATAGCCCAGCTTAAAAAAAAAAATGAAGGGCACATATACATCTGCATGTGAAGAGCAGACATCTCTGTACATTAGACCTTTCTTGTTTTAAGGTAGTTTAATCTGGTTGCCTTATGGCCACCTATTAAAAGCAACAATGAAAGCAAAAAAACAAACAAAACAATTATATTCAGAGTGATATGTTTTATAGTTAATGATGTCCCACATAAATTTTCTTATTTTGATCCCCGGCAAGTGGCATAGCTTTAATTATTATCATATTATAGATAATTAAACTGAGGCTCAAATATCTGTCCATAGTCACTCAGAAATTAATGGCCAATATCAAACATCAATGCAGATCTTCAGATTCTCAATTCAGGTCTCTTTTCTTTATATTTGCCAAATCTTTAACGTCACAGATGCCTAGAACAAACTGATTGAAAGATGACTAGTTGAAGAGAGTCTATAGTGTAGGTTAAGTTCAATGTTTCTTTGTTGATATTCTGTATGGATGATCTATCTAATGCTGAAAGCAGAGTGTCGAAGTCTCCAATAATTATTGTTTTAGAGTCTCTGTCTTCACCTATAGTGTTTGTTTATATATCTGTGTGCTTCAGTGTTTGGTGCATATATATTTAGAATTGTTATATCTTCTTGCTGCATTGACCCCTTTATCCTTATGTAATGACCTTCTTGGTCTCTTTTTACAGTTTTTGGCTTCAAATCTATTTTATCTGATGTAAATACAGCTATTCCTGCTCATTTTTGGTTTTCATTTACATGGAATATTTTTTTCATCCCTTTATTTTCAGGCTATGTGTGTCTTTTTAGATGAAGTGTGTCTCTCAGACAACAAATGGTCGGCTCTTTTTTTTTTTTAAATCTATTCAGCCACTCTATGTCTTTGATTGGAAAGTTTAGTCTCTTCATATTCAACATTGTTATTGATAGGTAAGGATTTACTCCTAAAATGTTGTTATTTGATTTTGGATTGTTTTGTTGTCCTCTCTTTCTTTCTTACTTCCTTTTTGTCTTCCTTTGTTAAAAGTGATTTGCTCTGGTAGTGTGTTTTAATTTCTTGCTTTTTATTTTTTGTGTCTCTGTTGTAGACTTTTTGATTGGAGGTTACCATGAGGTTTGCAAAAATCATTTTATAACCAATTATTTTAGATGTATGACAAGTCTGCTTACAAACAAACAAACAAACAAATAAGCAAAGAGAAATCTAGCAGAAATTCTACACTTTTAGTCCACCTCCCCCAGCCTTTTAACTTTTGTTGTTTCCATTCATATCTTTTTATACTATTTCTCTCTCAAAAAGTTGTTGTAGTTATTTTTTATATGTTTGTCTTTTAGTCTTCCTACTGAGCATATAAGTGATTTATACACCAAAAGTACAGCAATAGAGTATTTTGTATTTGTGTCCTGAGACCAGTGAGTTGTATACCTTCAGATAATTTCTTATCGTTTGTTAATGTCGTTTTCTTTCAGATTGAAGAACTCCTTTTACCATTTCTTATAGGATAAGTCTGGGTGTTGAGGAAATCCCCCAGCATTTTCTTGGCTGGGAAAACTTTATTTCTCCTTTGTGTCTGAAGGATATTTTTGTGGGATATAATATTTTAGGGTTGAGGGTTTTTTTTTCCTTCAGCACTTTGAATACGTCAAGTCACTCTCTCTTGGCCTGTAAAGTTTCTACTGAGAAGTCTGCTGCCAAATGTATTGCAGCTCCTTTATATGTTATTTTTTCTTGTTTCCCTCCAGACCTGCAGTAACTCTTACAGATTCCTGGTGGTATTGACTTGGTGGACTCGGGTAAGAGATAGGAGAATTCTGGATTATCAGGCAGTCTCTCACGCTCTTCCTGTACTCTCTGAGCTGGAGTTGGTGGGGGAGTGTTGTGGGCACTCCCTTGTGGCCACTGCAGCTGGGACCGCACCAGGTCACACCTGAAGCCACCCTAGTCTCACTCAGAGCCTGTGGTGACTGTTGCCTAGCTACCTCTGATGTTTATTCAAAGTCCAAGGGCATTTTATGTAGCAAGTGGTCAATCTTGCCAAGACTGTGTCCTTTCCTTCAGGGCAATGTATTTCCTTCTGGCCCGGCATGGGTCTAGAAATGCCATCCAAGCACTAAGGCCTGTGATCAGGGGGTTTAGGAGTCTGTTTGGTACTTAATTTTACTTTGGCTAAGCTGGCACCCAAATTGCAAAGTGAAGTCCTCTGAAGTTTCCCCTTTCCTTTTCCCATGTGGAAGAAGACTCTTCCTGAGCTGTACTACCTGGAGTTGGGAGAGGTGTGACATAGGCACTGGCTGGGCCACCACTGCTGGTGTCTCACTGGGTCACGTGCACCTCAAGTTCCCTGGCTCCGAGCCAGCACAGCTGTAGGAATTGCCCAAGGACTGCTGCCTTTGTGGCCTGACTGCCTTAAGAATGTATCCCAGACCCCAGACCACTTTTGTTAACCAGTAGTGGGGCTAGCTGGGACTTCAGTTTTGGGGTGGGCGATTTTTCTCTGGCTGGGCAAGTCTATTTGCTCCCTCTGTGGGTGCCAGCAGAATTCTTCCCTGTGCTGTGCACCCCTGTGACAGGGCAGGCCTGAGTCCCAATGCAAAGTCCCACAATCACTTCGGTATCCCTCCCCAGGACACACAGATTCTCTCTTCTCTCCGTATGGGGGAGGGGTGGCACTGCTGGGGGATGGGGAGCGGTGGCATGGCCAATGCATGGTTGTCTTCTCTGCTCTCTTCAGTGTCTCTTTCCTTAATGTAATGTTAACACTAGGCACTACAATTGCCCACCTGAGTGTTGGTTCTGGATAGTTACAGAATTTGGTGTCGGTGCAAAGGGACAAACGCTGGAGGTTTCTGCTCGGCCATCTCGCTCCCTTTTACTCTCTGGATGTTTTTTTTGTTTGTTTGTTTGTTTGTTTGTTTCAATGTTTGTAGTTCTCAGTGCACAGCTCTTGCACATGCTTTTGTCAGATAGATCCTTAAGTATTTCATTCATTTCAATATTATTTTAAATTATATATTTTAAATCATATTCTCTAATTGTTCATTGCTAGTATATAGAAATACAGTTGAGTTTTGTATATTGTTTCTAAAACCTTGTTTTGCAGATTCCATGAGATTTTTCACATAGATGATTATGTCATGTGCAAGTAAAGACAGTTGTACTTCTTCTTTCCAATCTGGATTTCTGTCCATCCATCTATCAAGATTCTACTTGACCATTGTAGCACCCCGTGTTTACAGGAGGGCCACAGTGGCATTTAAAGTCACCAGGAATAAGCCTCAATTCAGAGCTAGTGTCTAGTAATCTTTCAAAGGTCTAAGAAATTCTTTTCCTTAGTACACAGCCACTCAAGTAAATGGACGCAGGTCCCTTTGGGGAAATCTTAGAGAAAGTTTTATAAGATGTACTCGCAGCAATAGTGCAGAGTCCTTCCTCGAGAAGCCTGTGGTCAGCGAACAGACTTAAGCCTAGACACTGGGTAAAGGAGTACAATTCTCCATGTTGGCAACCCAAGTCATGTTTATTGCTACCAGACGTAGAGTTTTTCCTATGACGTAAATCAAGCAATACTCTAGTAAGCTGTCTGTCTATTTCATTCCTAGGGACACTGTGATCAATTAGCCACCACTAAACATCTCTGCAGGTCAAAGCCTTCTGATTTCTGGCTCATCTCTGTTGCCCTGTATAGCTGATGCACCCACCTTGCCTTTGATGGTTAAGTGCTGCAGCTTGGCCTCTACCATTGTGGAACTTTCATCATTCTTTTTTGAAATCAAGGAGCCCGTCAGAATGGTGACATTCCCTACAGTCAGACCTGGCTTACAAAAGAGCCAATCACAGAGCCTTTTAGAAATGCTCCTCTCACTGAGGTCTTTACCAATGACTTAGTGAAAATAATATTTTCTAGATCTTGACGAACATAGTTGTGAGATGAGTATGTACATCACACATGATAAATCCAGTCCAACATTTCTATCTCCCCAACCTTTGGATTCTCTTCTAATTCATGTCAGGTAAGCTCTGGCATCTCAGTCTCATTAAATGGATGCTCCAAATGAGTCCACCTCCACCCCAACTCCCAAGTAACTTTCTAGAGTCACATTCCACTACACAAGCTAACATATTAAATCCAGAATCTCTATTAAGTTCACCCATATCAATGAACTTAGTCCAGTCTAGCTCACATTCTGCCCTTCTTATTCTAACACCCTTAAAATCCATTCCCATGCATGTCTCCCAGATTTCTGCGAATACATATTAGCGTGGTCTTGCAACCTTTCCATGTATAAGCTATTTCCATTTCTGCCTGGAGTATGGAGGACAGGAGTACCTCTCCTGGAGTATGCTGAGATTGGGCCCTTGTAATGGATTTACTGGTAATGAGTAGTTGCAGTGGATCTGGGGGAAAACGAGCATCCCCTTTCATGTAATCTTGTGTCACAGAGTTCTCAACCTGAGGAAGGCTGGTCTCCTTGGCCCTGGGAGGGGTGGCTCATTGTATTTCTTTCTAAAAGAGTATAAGAATGACAAGGGGATTCAATATTGTCAGGTTCATTTGGGTCCAATACGATGCTTCCATTCGGCATTTCAACATTTAATTCTTTCCTGATTAATGCCTTAACTCTCATATGAGAAGCTAAGAGAGACTGAATTCAACTATCATTGTAATACAGCAGTTCACGTGATTAAAAATTGAGTTTGCTTTTCAGCAGTATCATCCTCATGGCAACTAGAAATAAGAGATTCTTTTAGGGCTGTCATGGAAGCTGTCTGCTTATCACAGTTACTACTCAATTGACAGTATGTCAATTCTGGTATAACAATATCACAACAGTACACTTTCATTTCTCCTTTCCTGGACTATGTGTTATTTTTGCCATACCGTTTATTTCTACATAGGTTATAAAATATATATCTCTGTCTACAGTATGACATTATTTTCCCACTGTAAATAATAAATTATCCTTTCAAAAGAATTAAAACAAAAATGAATCTTTATATTCATGCACATAGTGCTCATGTCCAGTAATTTTTCTTTATGTAGAACCACATTTTCACCTGATTTCATTTTCCTTCTCCTTGAAGGGCTTCATTCAATATTTTCGTAGTGCTGATTGGTTGTCAATGAATTATTTAAGCTTTTGTGTGTCTGAAAATATTTTTATTTCTCCTTTCTATTTTGAGAAATATTTTCCTTGAGTATAGATTTATAGGTTGTTATGTTTTTTGGTTTCATTTTGTTTTCATTCTTTTACCATTTAAATGCTATATGCCTTTTGGCTTGCTTTATTTTTGAGTAGAAATCTTCTATAATTCTTACCTGTGTTCCTAAGTATGCAATATGTCATTTTGTTCTGGATGTTTTTAGGATTTTCTTTTATTACTGATTTTAAGCACTTCAATTATAATGTTCATTGGTGTGTTCTTGTGTTAGAGATGTGTTAAGATTCTATGTCTATGGTTTAATAGTTTTAATCAAATTTGCAAAGTGTTCGTCCCTTATTTCTTCTTTTTTAATTGCTCTACCTTCCATAGAGGGAGAACAATTATGATTATGTTAGGTCACCTGAATTTTTCCCATAGCTCACTGATGCTCTGCTCACTTTTTTCTTGTGCTTTATTTGGGATATTATCTATTGTGTCTTTAAATTCACCAGTCTTTTCTTCAGAGATGTCTTATCTGCCATTAATCCCATCTAGTATATTTTTCATCTCAGATATTTTAATTTTCACGTCTAAAAATCCCATTTGCATTTATAGCCTTTCATGTTGCTACTTAGCATATTTGCTCTACCTCTTCAAAGCCTGTACAAGACCATAACATCATTTTCTCCCCACATCCATTATGACCTCATCTTCAAACACATTTCCCTTTGTTCATCTAGCAATACTTGGGATACACTTACACTAAAATAATTCTTTGTGTCTTTTTCTAATTGAAATCCACATATAATTGAACATCTCATATTTCATCCTAATAGCAAACCTCACCTCATAGTATTTCCTAACTTCATTACTGACTTTATTTATCTACTTAACACTGATCACTGCTAGATCTTCTATGTGCTTTTCTTATTTATTTGTGAATCATCTGTTTTCTCCCACCAGAAGATAAGCTCTGGGAAGGTAAGAATTTGTTTCTGTTTTACCCACTGTTGTATTGCAATTCCTAAAACATTGCCTACACATGATGACCAAATATATGGATGAGTGAATAAGGTATTTAATTAATTGATTGATTAGTTAATTAAATTTGGAGAAAAATTTTTCATGAATGATAAAATGGAGGATGAGAGGATATTGGAGAAAGAAAAACGGACACTGTTACGTAAGACATAGTGCTTTCTTTTCATCATCTTCCACTTCCCTGATTACATTTCAGAAAATATTATTTAGAAGTGGACAGTGATATATTTTGTGGTTTTCTGAGCACTTTGTTTTAATCTGGATGTCCTACCAGAAACAGTCACCTAATGAAATGAACCATTTGCTCCACATTTCATTTATTTTTATTCTTTAGGATACACTTTTATTGACTGCTTCTATGAACCACTTTTTTCCCCCTTCGTATCAGAAGAACTTTAAAGCATTTGACTTATTTGCCCTGTGATTCAAATTGAAGGGTGGTTGGAAGGACAGCTTTGTACACAAAGGAAAGGAGGATATTTTAATTTTCTTTCCCTTGTTCCTGTGAAAGTCAACTCTGTAAATCCTGCTATCTAATTAATGAGATTTTTGAGTTTAGATTACACTTAAGGATTCCACAAAGAAAATATTATATTACAGTCTCTTTCTCCAGTTTCTAAATGCCAACATTGATATTACCCGGCAGCGTAAAGATATCAATCATCAGAAAGCTTATCGACTGTTCAAAATAGTTCTATCAATATCTAATTTGCTGTCTGATCTAATGCATAGTCAGTCGGTACAATGCCAACGTACTAACTCTGTCTTTCAGAATATGTTATCTTTCCTTTTGGACAATGAGAAAAGACTTCACTTTATCCTAGGACTCTACACACAAAAAGATACTTGTTATGTGCCAGGAGGGAAAATGTTAGAGAAAAATACCAACTTCTTCATTCTTGTTTCTCTACCATCCATCAGCTTAGAGTTTAAAACAATACAGTGTATCTGCTACAAGTTTTACATTAATAGTCAGGCTTCTTTCAAATATCCTATAACATTGTTATTATTGAAATCATGAGTAGCAAACATCTGCTCATCACTTATTAGGAAAATTTGGTGCCCATTTGCAACTATATATCTAGCTTTCTTGGGAACTGTGACTTTTAACTTGATATGGCTCCTCAATAAGATCATTTGGGCAAAGGTTGAAAGTAGCACATATACTTCCCAGGGTTTCTATCTGATTCTAAACTCTTGTCTCATATAGTCTTCTGTTTATTCACTTGTACAATAACGTTCTTTTTTGTCACAAGTGACAAGAGAGAACCCTAGCCATATTATAATCGGTGGAAGCTTCATTTTTGTGGAAACAGTCTTATTTTATACATAAATGGCCCATGGGACCTGAAGTAGAGCTCAGAAATTCACTGATGCTAAGTCACCAAATATTTGTTGATCACTGACATATGTTTCAAGCTCTGAGCTAGTGACTATGCACAAAACATCAATCAACATAGGTATAATCCTGTCTTTATAGGGTTTAGGGTATGATGGAAGAAAATTATAGAAGTTCAAAACCTCATAGTTGATCTGGGCTTGCCACTTTTTTTTTTTTTTTTTGTATGCATCCTATTTTCTCCTATTGCTATGTAAAATTTGGAAAGTTTTCAGTAATTTTAAGATGCCCCATTTTAGAGCATGTTCAATTTTTAAAAGCTATTGAATTCTGTTTTCCCTCCAATTTGTTCACTTTTCATTTTCATTCCCCTGAGGTGAAAGAGTAGAATATCATGATTACAAATACACTAGATAATCTGGGTACAAAGCTGTGTCTTAGCAACTTTGCCCCCCCAATATCTTTTGGTGGATATATCTTATAGTGAATTGGCCACTGAACTAAATGCGTAACTGATGGTAAGGGGCTTTTCTTTCATCTGCTGCTAAGGAGAAACTTTGCAAATGTTTCAAATATTCCTCAATTCCCAATGCTTACCTCAGCGATAGCAAAAGAATTTGCTCCTCAGTTGGCACCATTTCATTTCAGAAACTTTATCAGAAAGAATATATATAACATAGGCAGGCATCCAGGATATCAGCAGCGAGGATTAAGGTACAAAAATGACATTTAAATACTGACTAAAATAGCATACTTTCTGCCAAAACCCAGAAAATACAGATCTGAGATCCTCAGGGTATGTCGGAGGGCAGTATGTTTAATAAAAGCCTGACCTTTCTAAAGCAGGAAAATGAGAAGACTGCAGACTGTCAGTCTGGAGGGAAGATTCTTGGTGGGAAGAACTGAGCTTTAGCAGCTTCCAGATTTAGGCCTCCAAGTAAAAAGTTGGTCATTATAGCATGACAGTTGCTATGATGCATCATTTTATCACACACACAAAAAAAGAAACGGAACAGAACAAGAAGTCTCAGATAGGAGCTGTATGAGTTTGCTATTGCAGCATAACAAAGAACTCCAAAATTCAGTGTCTTGAAATGGCAATCATTTATCTTTACACACATGTTTGAGGGTCAGCTGGGGTTGGGTGACCTGAGCTGAACTTGGCTCAGGCAGTTTGCTACTTTTCTATGTGACAGCCTCCTTGGGGACCAGGAGAATGTCTCTTAAGGCCTGTTCCGAACCAGCATCTCTCACTTCTGCTTCATTGTATCAGCTAAAGCAAATCACATGATCAAATGCAAAGGCAAAGGCTAGTGCAATATACTCTGCTTCTTAAGGGGAGGGAACTACCAAAACAGAGGGAGTGATGAGAACGTGCCCATTAGTGCAGTATTCCTAGGCACCAACATGAATACCTGTGTTCTACCTTGTTTGCAGAAGCCTTCGAGTCATCCTGAATTTAATTTCTAGTCAAACCATATAAAGAGTATGTTAGATTTCTGTGGCTGCTGTGAAAAACTATGACAAGTGTTTCATAGCACACAGATTTATTATTAATATCTTGTATAGTTTTGTATTTCAGAAGACGGGTCAGTCTCAGGGGGCTAAAATCAAGGTGTAGGCAAAGCCGTGTTCCTTCTGCAGGCTCCAGGGTGGAATCAGCTTTCTTGCCGTTTCCAACTCCTAGAGTCTTGTCTGCATGTCTTGGCTCAGGTCCCTTCCTCTCTCTTCAAAGCCAGAAAACTCAAGGTGAATCTTCTTCATGCTTCCGTCTCTCTGATTCGTCACCTGCCTTCCTCTTTCCATTTTAAGGACCCTTGTGATAGCATTGGTGTTACCTGGATCATGCAGGATAATCTCCCTATTTTAAGGTCAACTGATGAGCATCCTTGATTCCATCTGCAAACGTAATCCCCCTTTTACCATGTAAATTAACATATTCACAGGTTCCGAGAATAAGAATGCAGATATGTCTGAGTGGTGAAGGGCATTAATCCACCACCTACACAGATCATATCCTTTTATATTACTAACAGCTTCTAAGAAATAAGACCTTCTATATTCTCAGAATGATGGTGAAAAAGTGTTTTTTATATATATATATATATATGCCTCTTGTGGTCTATATTATTTTTTAAGTTAACATTTATTATTATTCTACTTATACAAGTAATTTGGGTTCACAGTAAAAATTTTTGTAAATAGAGAAATAACAAAGAAACTTTGAGTCAAACATAATCTTGCCAATTGGTATTTTGATATTTTTGAGAGTATACTTTAGGTACAAAGTACATTCTTATAACCTTCTATTTTCATTTAAATAGCATTCTCACTAATGTGCAGTCTATTAATTAACCTATGTACTTGACTGATAGAATTGTTCCTGGTATGATTAGGGGAAGGAATCGAAAATAGGCACATCTAGGGACAAACTTGTGTGTACATATGGGAGTGAAGATGGATGTAGTTGAATAATCTGGAGAAATCAGAGGTTGTCACTTATTGTAAACATAGTCTACGCTTTAAATCTCTGCCTTTGTTTGCACCTGTTTATCTTCCGTTGTGTTTGAGCAAATGGAATTTCTAGGCGAGTGCAGATATACGGGGGGTGGGAGCAGGACAGGCTGTCTTAGACTCCCCACAACGGCAGAATATAATAGGAGCTTCACTATTCGGGCATATTTCACATGGCAATAATGTTTCACAAGATTTATGAAAAATACATTTTTTTTCTTTTTCTTGTTTTACTAACTTAGCAATCTCCTTCCTCAAAGGAGTATAAACCAACTGCAGAAATACAATGCTAGTGCTGTGATTAGTTACACCAATTGTATCATTAATGTGGTGTGGAAGAGACAAGGTACGTATTCCAGCAACTAGTTATTATCTCTGGGAGCTTGAGCCTACAATTCAAGGTAACAGAGCACAAATGGAAATAATATCTTATCCAGTTTTTTGGTGAGGCAACTAAACATCACAGCTGAAATAAGGCATAAATCATAGCCTAGAGCATAGACTAGAAGAGCTGGAATATAATAACCACATTGTAGCAAAGCTCATTTGTTTATTTTTTGCATATATACTTTTCAATTTATCAAGATAATTTTTTAGAAACAGTTCTTGCCTTTAAGAAATTCATAATCAAATGTGAGAGATACACACATATAAATTTAACATAATGGAAATACAAACAGTGTAATCTGCAAGAAGAGAAGAAAGCAGTTAATCGTCTCTGAAGGTGGTCAAATCAAAAGGGTTTCACGAAACTGTTACTGCCGGGACTATTATGAGAGCACAGATTCCCCAATTCCCATCGCAGACCATTCTGCTCACTGCCTCCACATTACTGCTTTTAAAATGCAAAATGTAAACTGGGTGTGTATGTAAATTAACTCAGTCATACACATGCATGTGTAACTGGCATAGGATTCTTCTTGGAGCCAGACATAAAGCAGGGACTCAGAGTGCCCACTGATTCTGTATGTGACCTTGGGGAAGCCAGTTGTTCTCACACACCTTTTTCCTCATCCCTAAAAATGTGGGAATAAAATTAGTGGCTTTTAAAATCCCCTATTTGGTCCCTCATTGCATGTTTTGTTTTTTTTTTTTTTTTTTAATGATTTGATCCTTAGTGATCCAAGCTGGAATCTAACAGACATTCAGAGATAATTCTCCATGGCATTTCTGCATGTCTTGTATCAGATTTTGTCCCAGACTGTATTTTTAAGGAGGTCCGTTTAGCAAAGAGCCTGGGGAGAGAGAAATAATGTCACCCTTTGGGGAAGAGGCAGATTTATTTCCTGGATAGGAGTATGCAGATAATACCTCCCTCTGGGGCAAAGTTGGGCAGTTTGTTAGCAGTCCCCTTTGGAAGACTGGAGGGTCTTAAGCTAAGGGTTCCTCGGCTTTGGCAAAAATTCTCTGCACGGGCAGAATTCATCTGGGCCCACATCTGCATCACCACCATTGGAGCTGGGGACAAGACGATCCCATGAGTGCCATGCTACCTGCTATGCCATGAGTAAAATGTCATATTTTCTCACCCAGGAGTCCTGTGTCTTCTGCCAGCATCTATATAACTGTGACAGCTAACTGCCAGCTCGCATGGAAGGCAAAAATCTCAAGAACATTCACAATGTTGACAAACTACTGCACATCACAGAAACCTATGGAGAAGAGAGACAGCCTTTGCGTGGGGCTATCCATGTCTCCATAGTGCTTCTTTGTTGTAAAGAGAAACCAGACCCTCAGGGCAGTAAGCAATTTACATCATCTGAGCTCAAGTAATAACTTTGTTTCTGTTAGATGCCAAAAATATAAACCTTAAAATCTCGGTGGTTTACACAATAAAAATTTCTTTTTTGCACATTTAAATTTCATAGTGGATGTGCCTAATCTGTGAGAAACTCTGTAATCATTCCAGAATCCGGGCTGCTTTCATCTGGTGTGCCCCCACGTTCTGGGGCAATGCCGTCCTCTGCATTCCCTGATGGGAAAACATCAAGGGTCACGAGTGGGAGCTTGCTGCGGGCCAGGCCTAGAAATGGCGCATATCACTTCTTATCTGCTGTAGCCCAACGCACACCCTTCTGACCATACCTAACTGCAAAGAAGCTGGAACATGTGGTCTGACTGTATCTCTGGGAAAAACAAAAATAGCATTGGTGACCAGCAAACCAGTCTCTGCCAGAGCTAGTCAAAACCATCGCCTTTATTTCTGAAGTTCGGGTCAGTTGGCATGTGATAGTTCCCTAATTTACTATTCATAAGCCAAACTACCCAAATCACCTGCCTCCATTTGTAGAACTGATCATTATCGTAACTTTAACTATATCACAATAATGTTTTTCTATTTGCATAGCAAATAGATTTCCCCTTAAAGCAATATTTTCAAATATCATTCAAGATTTTCTTAACCCAAGTGGAAGAAATAATTTGATTTGGAGGCAACCCAAATAAGCTACAACATGTGCATCACAGCCTTGTCTTACCACCTGGCCCCCTAGTGGTAGGAGAGTCAACCACTCAAGAATTACCTAAAAAAAAGTACAAGATACATTCCAGCCCAGAAATCACCAGCTTCTCTAAGGCTCAACAAGGGACCCAGTATGCCCATGGCCTCGTGGAGATTATAATCCAATGAATTCTAGAGCACTGTTAGAGAAGGAGACTTTTGTACTATGCAATGCAGGTAGCTCTCTTTTGCTTCTTGGAAGCATATTATTATAAAATATATCAATGATGGAGAGTAAAAGCATTACTTGGAAGGTTTTCTGAGATAATCCTAGGTATCGCTAAAACCTGAAAGCATGTTTTCCCCTATGTTAATGGTAGATCCCATTTATATTTGCATAGAAACTTTAGAATCATTCTGAACTATCCCTGCATTTTTTTCTGCTTGGCCTGACAGTTCTCATCCCAACACTCAGGCTTCATGCCCCATAAATGCTAATGCAATGACTTTGCTCTAAAACGCAAACGTGATGTCACTTTCTTAGCTTAAAGTGATTAATGCAGTCGAGGACAAAGTTTCACTTCCTTAGCTAAATAGAAGCCCTTTAGAATATGGTCCCTCTTTGTTGCCTACATCATCTCTTGCCGCTCCTTTGCAAGCACGCTCCACTCCAGCCGTATTATATAATTTGCAACTTTAAAAACATCATGCTATTTTTCAAAGAGCTGTGTTTCTCTACAGCTTGCTGTAGCTCCCTAAAAAAGCCATTCCTCCTCCTTCCATCTAAGCATTCTCGATCATCTTTCACAGCTTAACTTAAACATCTTTTCTTCCAAGAAAAATTGTATTAATATAATCCCAGAACCATTTAAAATTTATTTTTTGAGGATGTCTTTGAGTAGTTTCTGTAAATCACTATGAAAAATAAATGTAACTTATCAGTACTATTATTACTGACTTTTGTTTTCTCTCTTTCACTGGACTTTAATGTCTTTGAAAAGGCACCGCATGTTATTTTATTTAAAATGAAGGTACACATAGTTCTAAAAGTAGGAATAATCTCTCATCCAAAAATGTATTAATCAGTCATCATCTGAAACCCAAAACTTATTCTCCATAGATTCAATTTTACATACGTGAAAGATGTTAATTATGAAAGGACTACTGAAGAAATTAAAGACTTTAAGGAAGAATTTTTATGTGAAGCATACTTTTAAATAAAAACTATAGGTTTCTTGAATTGAACAGTCATTTCTTTGAATGTGACATTGAACAGAGATTGAGCCACAATAGAACCCATAATTTTTTTTAGAGTCACATTTGGGAGACTTCCGAATTAGAGTTGTAACATAGGTACAAATTAAAGCCTCACTTCAGATTAAACTCATCAGCTTAGAACTGAATTAGGGTATATATTCATCATGACTTTTTAACTATCGGATCCATGGCTTTAAAGCACATATATTCTTAAGACATGAGTCACCAT
Source organism: Eulemur rufifrons (assembly GCF_041146395.1). NCBI lineage: Eukaryota > Metazoa > Chordata > Mammalia > Primates > Lemuridae > Eulemur > Eulemur rufifrons. Next base: position 5,157,721 of record NC_090995.1, on the reverse strand, counting down.
GGCTCTTAGTATTTAACCAAAGATTCAAGAAATATTCTGGTACCAATGCTAAATTGGGAAGTGCAATTTTGGAGGAGAGTGTGCACTTTGAGACTGAAAAAACGGATTTATACAGTATTAAATATTCAATGTAAATTTGCAAATCGGAAAGTTATTTTTACCCAAGTTATTATCTATAGTCTTTTTTTGGATGGAGAAAAGAGATAAATCTCAGATATGCTCATATTTGTTCAGAGCTTCTGCTCAGATCAGGCAACTGGCCTCAGATAGCCTGAGGATCCTGCCAGTGCTGTGGGACATGCAGTCAGGCAGGGTTTGAGAACTACTGCAGCACAAGTGTGTGCGACAAGCTAGAGCGATTCCAGGAGGATTATGGGATGAGAAGCAGAGAAAAAGACATTGAAGTATTATTAGAACACACCACTGCAAAGGTCTTGGAATAGCAATGTCGGCAGAGGATGATATCTAACCTCTAGGTGAGTCTAGCACTTGGGTGATTCATGGCTATGGAGCTATGAAAACCATCATATCTTCACCTGCTGGATATAGGGACCACGAGGGCTCTGGGGCTGTGATTCTTATGTCCAATTCCTGGCCTTGCATTATTGAGAAAAAAAATTATTGTGACTTTTTTAGGACAACAATAACTAGTCTTTGCAGATGCAGAACATGACTTGAAATCTCAGATTTTCTGTAGTAATCTCATACAGCATTAATTCATTGTCACACAGGAAGCCAAAAACAAACAATATATTCAAAATAGCAGAGAGAAAACACAAATGACCCATAAATTACAATCATTATACTGATAGATTTTTCAACAGCAGACTTGGAAGTCAGCATATAGTGGAATAATTTCTTTAAAATTCCCAGAGAAAATCCCTTCTAACTTAAAGTTTTTGCCCAATGAACTAACTTTGAGAGATGAGAGTGAAAGTTGTTTAAGAAAAACAAACACTGACAGAGTTTACCATAAACAGACCCTTACCATAGGAAATCCTAAAAGATATATGATAAGAAAATTAAAAGTAATCTGAAGAGGAATGTAAAATGAAAGAAAGCATGGAAAGAATAAAAGGCAAACATCAGGACAAATCTAAAGAAATATTAATTGTGTATAATAATGATGATGTTATTTAATTAGTGAGTTAAAAAATAGAATCAAAATGACAAAATATACCAGCAAAAATTTGAGTATGATGTGATAATCAGAATTTAAGTACTATAAGTTTCCTTTCAGCTCTGAAGAACAGTAAGCACATTATTCAAATTTAGACTTTGTTATAATAGATATGCACATAAAATGTCTATGCTAATCACTAAAAAATAGCATGCAGGACTTCAAAATAACATAGGGACAAATAGTATATGGGAAAAATCAAACAAATGAAAATAAAGAAGGCAGAAAAGTAAAATGGGAAAAAGAGACAAAGAGAATGAAATAAAATGGTAGAAAGAGATGCACATATGTGCCTTATCTCAATGAATGGTTGGCAGAGCTTCAGCTGTATGTATCAAACCACATACATGCTGTTTATAACATGCACACTTAACATAGCACTAAAAACTGAGAGAAAAATGATGAAATACAGAAATATCAGTCATTACTAATGAAATCTTGTGTGACTATATTAAAACCAGACAAGCAGACTTTAAGGAAAAAAAATTACTTCCATTATTTTTTAAAGTCAGCAACCCTAAAGTTAGTAAACCTTTACTCCACTATGATGGTGCTTTAGTCAGTCAACCAATATTTATGGCAAACCTCTTATACCCCAGGTATAAATACTCCAGTTCTAAACCCCGGACATATAACCGGGAAAAAGCAGATGCAAAACCATGCTCTAATAAAATTCACTTTCTAGTGTAGAACTTATATGCTACTGGGAAAGAAATTACAGTTCTAACCTGTGTACAACTACTAAATACTTTGAAAATATTGAGACAGACTCAAAGCAAACATAGTAAATCCATGTCATGGTAGAAGATGTTAACATATGTCTTTCTCTAATTGTTATAACCACACACAAAAAGCTATAAGGAGTAAGGATATAAAATATTTGAGCAACACAAATTATACATTTAATATAATGGGCTTACATAAAACATTGCATCTAGGAATTCATCTCAAGTTCACATGAAACAGAACATGGTTGTAGACCAAGTGTCAACACACTCTAAAGTATGGGCTTTATACAGACAACATTATCTGGCTAAAATGTAATCAAAAGAGGCATTCATAATAAAAAAAAAAAAAACCCAAACCACAAAAACTATAAAAACCTATATACCTAATAGCTTATGTGTTAATGGAGTGAACACAGCAGAATTTAGCAAACACTGGAAACAGAATGATAATGAATATTACATATCAAAGCAAGTTACATGCAGCTACAAAGGACTTAAGTGCTTATATTAGAAAAAAGAAGCTTACAAATTAAAGAGTTAAGCATGCTACTTAAGATGTGAAGCCAAAACAATAAAATCAACAACCAGCATAAAATACTGTAGAAATTATATATCACTTCAAAAACAATAGAGAAAGAAGTATAAAATCTGGGAGATAAATTTAAGAAAAAGAAAATGAAAAAATATTGGCATTAGAATATGCAATATAAACATGGCAAAGATTTAAAAACTAAGAGAATATCATAAATAATTTTGTGCTGATATAGTTTAAAATTTAAAGTAGACAAATTTGTAGAAAAATTAAATGTAATAAAACCGATTCAAGAAGAAACTAGAACATTAAATGGTACTACACTCATTAAATTAGCTTAAAATCTTTCCACAAAGAAAAAAATCTTATCCAAGAACATTTTCAAGGCATGTATAGAACAAATGATTCAAATCTTTCACAATTTCTTCCAGAGGAAAAAAGGCCAAATAGTACTCAGAACATACCTCATACATTTTAAGACAGTATTATAACTTTAATACTTTAAAACTGTCCATGAGAGAAAAATATATGGACAAATTTTATCCATGAATATAGATGCTAAAATATTTCATAAAATATTAGCAAATTAAACATAGTAGTGCATATAATATCAGAACCTGATATATGTGCATATATATACCATATATATATTTTAATTTGTATTTTTAATTATAAAAAGAGATAAGATTAAGATAGTTCCAACAGTTTAACTTATATGACTTCAGTCAACTCAACTTGCTATAAATAAACATATAAAAGGCTGCTGCTAATTATAAATCCATATCCATTAAGGGATTACTTAGGAAGAAATAATAGAACCTGTAATATGTGTTGATAGATTGTATTTAAAGGAAACGGAGCATCTCTCATTTTTCCTGATGCTTATTAACTCTTAATGTAGCACTTTATATAGTCAAGGTTTCTAAGAACCTAGAGAGACACAAAAGAAGTAATGTACACCAAAGTGTCACAGTGTCTCTGTCCTGGGAATCATAGTACATATCACTTAAAATGAACCTCTTTTTTGAGTCCCTTTTTAACCAACTATTTTGTCTTTATGAAAGTCTTACATGATTTATTTTATTATTAAGTGGGCATACATTTATTGTTTATAAAACAAAACTTTCCTTTTCCATTTCCATATTTTTTTTATTTCAGCATATTACAGGGGTACAAATGTTTAAGTTACATATATCGCCTTTGCCCCACCTGAGTCAGAGCTTCAATAATGTCCATCCCCCACACGGTGTGCACCATACCCATTAGGTATGAATATACCCATCCCCTCCTCCCCCCTCCCATCTGTCCAACACCTGATGGATGTTACTACTATACGTCCACAGAAGTGTTGATCAATTAATACCAATTTGATGATGAGTACATGTGGTGCTTGTTTTTCCATTCTTGTGATACTTCACTTAGTAGAATGGGCTTCAACTCTATCCAGGGTAACACAAGAGGTGCTATATAACCATCATTTTTTTGTGGCTGAGTAGAACTTTATGGTATACATATACTGCATTTTATTAATCCACTCATGGATTGATGGGCACTTGGGTTGTTCCCACATCTTTGCAATTGTGAATTTTGCTGCTATCAACATTCAAGTGTAGATGTCCTTTTTATAGAATGTCTTTTTTTTCCATTGGGTAGATGCCCAGTAATGGGATTGCTGGATCAAACGGTAGTTCTACTTGTATCTCTTTGTGGTATCTCCATATTATTTTCCACAGAGGTTGTACTAGTTTGCAGTCCCACCAGCAGTGTATGAGTGGTCCTATCTCTCCACATCCATGCCAACATTTATTGTTTAGGGACTTTTTGATAAAAGTCATTCTCACTGGAGTTAAGTGATATCTTATTGTGGTTTTGATTTGCATTTCCTTGATGATTAGAGATGTTGAGTATTTTTTCATAACATGGATTGTAAGAAAACTCAATGATATGCAAGAGAAAATGGATACCCAACACAAAGAAACCACAAAAAAAAAAAAAAAAAAAAAAAAATCCAGGACCTGGAAGAAAAATTCACTAAAGAAATTGAAATATTAAAGAAAATCAAACAGAACTTCTGGAAATGAAGAATTTATTCAAGGAATTTCAAAACACAACAAAACACCTCATGAACAGGGTAGACCAAACAGAAGAAAGAATCTCAGGGATTGAAGAAAACACCTTTCAATTAAACAAGTCAGTCACAGAGATAGAGCAGAGAAAAAAGAGAAAAGAGCAAAGCCTACAAGAAATGTGGGATTATGTGCAAAGGCCTAGCATCAGAATCATAGGCATCCCTGAGGGTGAAGAAGAAAATACACAAGGGTTGGATAAGGATATAATAAAGGAAAATGCCCCCGGCCTTGCTAGAAATCTAGATATCCAGTTACAAGAAGCTCCATTTCCATTTAAAGCCCAATTTATTCTGTTTAGTTACTGTTGAGATCTATATTATTATATTATGGGTTTAAATAAATATAAATATTTACTGTATTCTAGATAAAGGAGAAAAGCCACTACTAAATTTTAAATTTAGCTTACAGAGTGTACTCTGCTGGACAATTCGGTGGATTCAGTTATTGATAAACACACTGTGTAGAGATCTGTACTGCCCTCAAATCTATATCTGCATGTACATATGTCATTATTTACAGAGCAAGCTGAGATGCTTGGTACCAGCACGTACATTTAGACTAGAGTCAGCTTCCACTTCTCCAGAACAATACTATCATATGTTTTCTATTTTTCCTCTGGGGTATGTGTGTAGAAAGGGTCATAGTGATTATCTGATCTATCATGAGGAATACAAGTTGTGTTTTAGCTGAAGTCTGGTTATATGTTTGAAAATTTTGCCATTCTAATTGACTGATATCAATATAATTATTTATTAAAACAATTGAATATCACGAAACTACAAGTAAAGACCTTACAGAGCAAGCTAAATCCAATTGTACAATGTACATCTATTTTTGCCCATAAGCAAAATAATACTGTAATACACATAAGTTACTACATTGTAAAGAGTCAATCATTAATTAATCAATGACCATTATGTATCATTGATCAAGGAGCATATATGTGTTTGAGTGATGTATATTGCCAAAATACTTTTTTTAAACAAGTCATAACCCAACTTCAAGTATGAGCGTGGCTATCCCACAATACTCACACCGTCATAACAACCCTGGCATTTTCTTTTTTTAATTGTAGGTTATTTGATCAATCAAAATGCCTTCTAATGTTGTTTTAGTGCTACTCATTAGAAGATATTCATTGTGTGCCTACTGAGAGTAAGGCATTGTTATGGCTCCTTCATGCACACTGGTAAACAAGACAGACAATGCCCTGTTCCCAACAGATGGTCTTCCAATAGGGAGAGCTAGATCGGAACAACCAATAAGGGAATAAGAGTCTTTCAAATGCCAAAACCAAAAATAAATAGGAAAATGCAGTTGAAATTGAAGAATCTTACAGGTAAGTAATTAAGGAAGTCCTCTCTGATAAGATATTTAAACTTTAGATCTAGAGTACAGGAAAAAGACTTAAAGGTCTTTTGAATAAAAGATTTCTAGGCAGAAGGAGCAGCTAGTGCAAAAGCCCTGAGAACGATCAGATACTCTTTTCTGAGAAACCAAAATAACAGCTTCTGGCTGGGGTGAAAAACGTGGCTACAGGCAGTGGAAACAGGCAGGAGATAGAGTTGGTTCATGCACAGCAATAGTTTTCCACCCTCACTGTGTGTCAGCACAAAGTCCTGCAGCATGACAGAGTTTAGAAATCCAACAGAAGAGAGAAACCCAAAAATTAGACAGAGATAAAATAGCCAGTGAGGCTGGAGCCAAACCAAAGGAAATATCAAGCCAGGAAAATGATGGTAAAGAAAAAAGGAGTGGTTAGCTGTGCCAGACATTTGTGATATAAGAACAGAGAAGAGATGCCAGTGTGATTTTTTAAATGGGATCTATGCTGAGAAAGAGGAGAGCAAAAAACAAAGGGAGGCACAGCAAAAGAGTGATAGAACCAGCAGATTAGCACTCCGAATATACTTTTTAAAAAATTGATAGAACAAGAGCCCTGAGTAATTACTGGAAGGCAATTGAGATTTTAGAGGTGTCTGAGTGATATGGATAATTCCCTCAAGAATGTTGCCCCTAAAAGGGAGGAAGGATAGCAGGTAGGCACAATGAGGTTCATTGAATTTTTGCTGTATGAGTTTTAATTTTTGTTTTAATAGAAGAAACTACAGCACATTTAAACACATAAAGAGCAGCTGTTTTATTGTATATACACAGCTCCTCAGATTTCCTTCACACCGTTGTCTTCTGACTTCTCAGCTACTGCTATGGCTGACCTATTCCGCTTAGGTTCACGAAGCCTTGCTGGAAAATGGAACTGCTATTGGCAGGCTAGCCAGCCACTTGTTCTCGGTTTCTGGTTCCTTCCTTCTGAACTTAAATAAAGCATCACCCCGTGGGGAAGCAGGTCAGGCTTCCCAAGCAACCACCAATGAGGCCACATAATACAACCCGGAAGTTTGCATGTGTGTGGGAGGGGTTTGGGGAGGGGTGTGGCTGTAACTTGCTGTGGTTGAAAATTTGATGTCTGAGACACAGGAGTCCTTTTCTTCTTCTCTGGACAGCAACAAGGTTTAGTTTTTGTGTAGACTTTTACAGGTGTCCAGCAGAGTAAGGCCAACAAAATGAACCTGCTAAGTGCTCAGTTTTGTCTTAAGGTGTAGCAGTGAAGCACTGGCCAGCACATTAATGCATCCTGTTGCATGATTTCTCTTCCTGTACTTAAGGAGCTTAATTTCCTTGTTCCTTACTCTTGTTACCCTGACATTGCCCCTCTTAAATAAAGATTAATCCCAATCGTCACCGTAGACTATATTTTCTTGAGAACTCAGCCTAAGGCAGTTATGTATAAAAAGCAATATTCAAGGTGTGTACTGTTTATGGATTCCATCAGTATTCTTTCACTTTTACTGCTCAAGGAAAGTTTAAATAGTTGTAGTTTTATAATTACATTTTAATGTTTGCTAGAATCCCTGAATCTAAAATGTTGAAAAATATTTGAATTCTCACCTGTTTAGTCCTAAAAGTGGTATTTAGAATTATATTGTCAGGTAGCAAAAAACAAAAACAAACAAACAAACAAAAAAACCCCAAAAACTCTTTTTCTCATTATAATCAATAAAACACATTAAATAATGAAGACCTAAAAACTTGAATTTAGTCAATATTTTTACCTGTAAAATACATATTTAAGGTATTTTTATTTCACTTAAGCCATTAATATCCCTCTTCTATTCATGTTGGTGATTATATTTTCCCATTGTGAAAAGATTATATGCTCATTGTTAAAAAGTTAGAAGAAACTCTTGAGCAGATGTAGGAAAATAAGTGATTACATGTTTATTTCTTTGTTATGTGTATTTGATGTACCCCCTACATAGCTGATACATATTATATGTGATAGTTGAGTATTTTCCTTTGATAAAATGTGGACATTCATTATTAAAATCTGTATAAATCTACTTTTACTTGCTAAGTAACTTAAAAATTTCTGGATCTTATTCTCAAAATTAGCTATTGTAAGTACTTTGCTGCAAGCACTTTTATACGTAAATGTATTTTGAATTATTTTCTTAAAAATGTATAGACTATACTGCATAATTATTAATATCTTATGTTTCTTGACAAATACTATCAAATTTCTTTCTAGAAAGTTGTTCCTATTTATATCCCCAGATCACTGTAAGAAAAAAAGCTCTTTTACCACATCCTTCTCAATATTTTGTATAATCTCTTTCAAATGACTGCTTTCCTTTCCAAAAAATGTCTGTTGTTTAATACAGTGTTTGCTAGTAAAAATGTATAGAATTTGCTGATGTTTTTAACCTCTTGTATTTCATTATTTTTAAATTATTTAATTTACTTTTTCACTTATATGAGTTGGTGATACATTACTATAATTGCATGATGGTAAAATATTAACTACAAACCTATAATACTTCCTTCCAATTATTATTATAATTGTCAGTTTCAACTTTGCCTTTTCTTTTATCTGGCCATAATAAAGTTTCTCACAGCAATCATGCATTCTGTTTTTCCTTTGTGTCTTCTATCACTAATCTCACACGAAGAATAATTCTCTTTGTGACAGAAAGGACAGATGTATTTTTCCTGCATTTTCAGGGTTCATATAATTCATTAAACCTTTTAATACAGCTGAAGCAATTTGATATGGTTTATTATACAATCTCAATGTGTTTGATTACAATAAAGTTAACAAATTGTTCCAATTATTTTTATTAAAATCCATTGATTGATGAATTTTTATGTTTAAAATTTTATATATTCATAATTAAGCTTGTTTTAGTTTCTCTCTCAGTTCATACTGTTTATTCTGTTCAATCTCGAGACTGAACCTCATGGCAACATTTTAGAAATTGTTCTAGATTGTTTTTATTCTATTTTAAAGTTTTTCTCCAGTTTTTTCTTAATCTTTTATTATTCAATATGAACTTAAGAATAATTTTTTTTAAACTTTAAAAGCAAATTTACTTTAATCCACAAATTCATTTTAAAAGGACCAGTTTCTTTACAATATTCTGCCTTCCTCTCCAGGAACATGTACCCACTTCATTATTTAAGTCTTCTTTGTATCTCTCAGAAAAGGTACCTAATATTCTGTACGCTATAACTTTTACATCTACATTATTTCTTGCTTCATCTATTTTTCATAGTTCGTAGCTTGAAATTCAAATATACTTGAAAAGTTAATACAATAGCCTTTGGGCTAAAGCTAATGTTGCCCAGGATGACAGCAGGAGTTTTCAAACTGATCAAAGATATAAATTCAAGCTCATGGGACAGTAAACTTAAAGAAAAATTGAAGATTTAATATTTTACATTATAATAGCATTGAACAGGTGATATAATCATCTCCCCTTTAAAACTAAAGTCACAGTGTGGTTTTTTTCAATGGTTGTTCTAATCGAAAGTAGTCTTCCTGGGAGAGTTGATCTATTCTGGAGGGAGCATGATTCTTTTAGTTGCATGTACAATGCTCCTTGATGATTCCATCGTTGTCAATTGTTGATAGTTTACTTTAATAAGTGTTGGCATCTGGAAGATGTAAACAGTAGAATCTGTATGAAGAAACGTCCCTTTAGAATTTTACATTTGCTCCTTTCACCATAGGTAAATTAGCCATGACTGAGTTTTAGAGGACACAAAAGGGAAAAGATGTCCTCCTGATCCTGTCAGCATTTCTGGAAAGTTTCATCCCAACAGCTGAAGTGAAGATGATAAATTACATCATCATTCCTGACCAATCAAGCAGAGGAAAGGGCCAAGACAGGAAAGAATGCTTTAACCTTTTTTAAAAAAAAAATTCACAATTGTACTTATTTTGACAAATGTCACAGGGCTCCTCTTGGGTTTGTGCCTCTAGGGACAACTTTGTTTCTGGTTGTTTTTTCAAATTTATTGAGGCATTCCCATAGAGAAGAAAACACATGAGTAATCAAAAAACAAAAATAAAATCACCTTCCCACCTTCCTAATAATTCGTAAATTTTCTAAAGTTTCAGAGAAAAACAATGCTTTGAAATTGCTCCTTTCCTTTTCTGTAAAAATCCCATTGTACCAAAAAGTCAATTAGAAGATCACCATTTTAAAGTAACCAACATTAGAAAGAACTACTATAAGGGAACAGATGTCATACAAAGGAATTTTCCATTCAATAAAGCTAGATGGGCTTGATAAATATGGCATTCCCACCAGGTATTAAGACAATCTAGGAGCAAACAATGAAATGGGTTGGCTTCCACTGGCGTCAAGTTGTGGTCTATGCAGACAGCATACATCACCAAGCAAGAGAGGACTCAGTAAAACGAATGGGCATCTTCCCTTGACTGTCTGTCTAAAACCGAGTGAATCATCTCCCACATGAAGGTACTCAATAAATGTTTGGTGAATAAATGGCTGCATTTGTCCTTTCATTTGACATCAACTGAGTATTTGTTACATAACTAAATAAATAAAAACATGGCCAGGTGTGGTGGCTCATGCCTGTAGTCCCAGCACTTTGGGAGGCCAAGGCAGGAGGATTGCTTGGAGCCAGAAGTTCAAGACCAGCTTGGGCAAGACAGGGAGACCTTCTCCCGACACAAAAATTAAGCGAGGCATGGTAGCGTGCACTTATAGTCCTAGCTACTTAAGAGGCTGAGGTGGGAGGATCATTTGAGCCCAGGAGTGCCAGCTTATGGTAAGCTGTAACTGCACTTCAGCCTGGGAGACAGAGCAAAGCTTTGCCTAAAAAAATAATAATAATAATAATACGCAGTGTGTAAGGTGCTACGGTTTCTGCCACCAGAGAACTCACACTGAGTCACAGGAGAAGACTATGATGATGTTCTACATATCACTTTTGAATTAATTTTCCCACTTTACAGGGTCAAATGATTTCTTTCACAACAATATTCTGGAGAAAATGTTGAAATGGGATGTCTTGCCCTTTCCTATGTTTCTAATGCCTATCTTCTAAAGCAATATCTTCCCCTGACTTAATTCTCCCTCATTTTGATAACCCCTATTTCCATACGCTACTTGAAACATTTTTATGAGCTTTTTATACCCTTTTACTACTCTATTTTGTAATAGAGTTTTATATATATACATACACACACACACACACACACACACACACACACACATATATAATTTATCCATCCCCAAACTGCTCACTCTATTAAACCATAAGCTACTGAGAAACAAGACCTTCATCTCTGTGTACCCACCTCAAAACCTAGTAAACTACCTTGTGCATAAAGTGTATTTCTAAATGTTTGGAAATGTGTGACCTATTCAGGGAGAGAGGGCCAATCCTGAGCCTCATGCCCTTCCCCATCACCAGGGATCTTCCTTACTCTTAACCACATTTCAGATCAGAGCTTAGACATCACTGCTAGCATTTCATGGATACCAAGTCTGAGTTAGGTATGCTCTCAAATGCTCTCTTTGTTCCCATCTTAGTATTTATCATACCATATTTTAATTGCCTATTTACTTATCCATATGATATACTGGTCTGGAAGTACTCCAAGGTTCAGATGGCATCCAACTTATTTAGCACCGGAGACCTGGAACTTAGGTTATATATTTGTTGTAGGAATGAATGAATGCCTTGGGAGAAGACTTGGTGAGGGAAGGGACAGAGAACAAGTGGACGATAAGACAGAATGTAATGTCTATGTTCACTGGTGGGGCATATGTAAACGAGATAGTAAATACAATTTACAGTAGGATTTTGCAGAATTTAGAACTTTGAGGAAGTAGAGAAGAAAAAAGAACCAAAGTTTAAGGAAAAAATCTTGGTATGTGATAGTGAAAAATCTGGCTAATTTAGCTTACAGATGAAATATTAAACTTGAAACATGTGAAGAAGTAATGCCCAAAATTTCAGTACAAGGGAGAATATTTAGGAATTAGTGTAGCCAGGAAAGGGGCAGTATAGTATAGGACACAGAGTAAAGACTCTAAAATCTAAAGGTGTTATTCCAGTGTAGACTCTAATATGTATATAATGTTATCCATGTAAATTTAAATAAGGTACATCAATGAACTTGATATTGCTAATGAAATGCACTGGCATCAAAACCAAAAATAAACAAGTGGGACTGTATCAAACTAAAAAGCTTCTGCACAGCAAAGAAAATAATCAACAGAGTGAAAATGCAACCTACAGAATGGGAGAAAATATTTGCAAACTATATCTGTAATCAGGGATTAATCTTTAAAATACATAAGGAATTCCTACAACTCCATAGCAAAAAATAATAATAAAAAAACCTAATAACCTGAACTAAGGGGTCAAGGACTTGAATAAACATCTCTCCAAAGAAGACATGTAAATGGCCACCAGGTATATGAAAAAATGATGCTCAGTGTCAGTAGTCACCACAGAAATGCAAATCAAAACCCAATACGGTATCATCTCACACCTTTTAAGATGACTATTAACAAGAAAACAAAAGACAGCAAGGGTCAGTGAGGATATGAAGAAATCACAACATTTGCACACTATTGGTGGTAATGCAAAATGGTGCAGCAGCTATAGAAAACAATATGGAGTTTCCTTAAAAAAATTAAAACTAGAAATGCCACATCATGGAGCAATTTCATTTCTGGGAATTTCCCCCCCCCCAAAATTGAAATGAGGATCTCAAAGAGATTGTTACACGTCCATGTTCATTGCAGCACTACTCACAATAGCCAACATGTAGAAACAACATAAACGTCCATTGACAGAAGAATAAATAAAGAAAATGTGGTGTGGACATAAAATGGAAGAGTGTTCAGTCTCAAAAAAGGAGGAAATTCTGCAATATGCAACAGCAGGTATGAAACTTGAGGAAGTTACCCGAAGTGAAATAAGTCAGACGCAAAAAGATAATTCTTCCTAAGTCTGCTTATGTGACGTGTCTATTACAAAATACTTAAATCCATAGAATCAAAGAGTTGTGATTGTCAGGGCTGGGGGTAGAGAGAAGTGGAAAATTACTAATCAATGGACTTGAAATTTTAGATAGATGTATAAGTTCTAGACCTCCGCTGTACTACACTGTACTTGAAGTCAACAATGCTATATTGTACACTTGAAAATTTGGTGAGAGGGTAGATCTCATTTTGTCCTCTTACCGCAGTAAAATAAAATATTTTTCAAACTGAAAAAAGATTATAGAAAATCCTACTGGCAGCTTAATTCATATGTATCCCTATGTAACATTTGTAAAATTCAAATAAATCCTGAATTTTCACATACATTTATCCCCAAAGATTTTGGATACAGAATTATGGATTTCTATTTGAACATTATAGTTCATTTAATGGTCAGTTGTGCCTCTGTAAAGAAATGATGAGAAAACATTGTATATAAAAGCACAATTGCTGGAAAAACACAGTGCAAATTGGTGGTTGCCAGTCGTTGTAGGGAGGAGAGGATTGAATAACTGCTCAATAGACACAGGTTTACCTTTTGGAGTAATGAAAATATTTAGGAACTAACAGAGGTGGTAGTTGTACAATATCATGATGTATTAAATGATTCTGAATTGTCCATTTAAAAATGGTTAATTTTATAAAGTTGCATGGATTTCAACTAAATTTAAAAGCATTTCTTAAAAAATTAAAAATTCACAATCTGTTATACTAGTGTTCTCCTTCATTACAAATTACTTTTATCATTCATTTTAGAAAATTATTTTTAATAATTACATTTTAAAAAGTATTTTCAACCATAACAGCTTAAAGAGCTTTTAATATTTTCCAAATACTTCATGTATTCAATATATAATTTAAGCATATTGTTCCTTCAAATTTATTTATGTTATCAATTGAAGCTATAAAATGTTCGCCAGGTAGACTTTATAAGCTCCAAAATAATACAATTTTAATAGCAGTGAAATTAATTCATGACAAGTAATTCTATTTTGTCCTTTTTAAGTTTACATATTCTTTAAGAAATTAGAAGGGATTTGTTTCAAAATAAAAACTTAAATCTTAATTATATACGACATTTCAGAATAAGTCTGGATTCCCACAGTAAGACATTTGTTATATCAAAATGAGAACTTAAAAACTGAGAATTATTCCTCTTTTGTAGCAATTTATCCATCTTATCAAAAAATTTCTTCAATTTAGTGTACTTAATGAGGATAGTATTGATTTATATAGATGATTTTTATATAATTATGAACAATACAACTTACATAAAGATAAAGTGATAGGAAAAATTGATTTTCAATAATTCAGAAAATTCCTAAAGACTTACTTGTTTTGCAAAATTTAATTCAGCTGTAACGTCGCATAAGTATAGGTAAAGTATAAAATAAAATATACCCATGTTTGTAGGTGAAATAAAGTATGTTAACTATTTCAGTATGATATTCACTCATTTTTTTAACCTTCTAAAAATTGAATTCTCATTTGCAGCCTTTGATTTGGACTACGTACCTACACAAGAACATCAATTGGGTTACCATACAACAATTTAGTGTCTTAATCTAGGATCTCATATAACCAGAGTCAGTGACAAGGACTTGGGTACAGTTGTTCCATTTGAAAGGCGACTGCAGAAAGCAGGCATGAGGAAGCAGGAGAGTGAGGGGGAGAGGAGGAAGGAAGAAAAGCCAAGGCGAGGAGGCCTAAGCAAGCTTGCTGGGGTGGATTCTGTCAGGACTACCTGTTAATTGCCCACTTGAAGGACAAAGTCTTCTTCTATTGGTTCCCTCTTCCATTGGAAGGTTGTCCCAAAAGATGTAAATTCTCCCACACTTCCAAGCTGTGCTTGTACCCAGGCTCAGTGGGGTGCCACAGCATTGGAAGAGGCCCTGGGTGCAAAACACAAATCCGAGCAGCATGAACTTGGAATGGAACACTCTCGGCACATGGTGGGTCTAAGCTCCTCCAGAACACGGGTCCACAGCGCTGACCAGAACCAGAGGCGAGCCTCACTGTCGTGCTGCAGGACTTCAGTGCGTCTAACACTGTACGCATCAACTCAGGAATGGAGTGGGAAAACATGTCTTCCGTTCTCATTTTTCTATCTTAAGCAACTGACTTGTGCAGACACTGTGTTAAGTGATTTTCACATATTTTCTCTCTCAGCTTTTTCTTATTTATGTTTTGGGGTCACTGAGATATAGCTTAATATACCATGGTAGGAATAGAAACATAGTCTATAAAATTGTGGGGGTATAAAAGAGATAATTAACTTTCCCAGGTGCCTACAGATTTCTCAGGTGAAAGGGTCACTATTTATTGAACTTCCAAGGACATGCATACATTTTTTTCTTATTATTCAAAAATGGTGTTACTAATGGGGATTGTTCTCTCGGGGACTGAAAAGATGGATGTGTGACTAATGGTCCTTTCCATCCTACATAAATGCATACACTGTCCTTCAGTGATGACTTACGGTGACTGAGGCTATTTACAACTAAGTCTCTTCCTCTCACTGTCTTTCTAACACCTTCACTGAAATAGAAACACCCATTTCAAATTGCATTGTGCAGTGCTAAATTGACTGTGCATTAAAAAGTAAAAAAATTCTTTTCTAAAGAGAGCACTCTTTGGTTTCCAGTCTAATGTCTAGAAGCATTAACCTGTATATACAAAGGAAAGTAGGAAGGAGGGGGCATAGCTGCTTTTCCCATCAAATGCAAAATAGAAAAATACCAATATTTTAGAATTGAGCAGGATCTTCATGTATTACTTACATTACTGATTATTTTGGTCTGGGTTTTTTTTCCATTAGTTATTGTGCTCTTAGATTTTTTTATTTTTTTTATTTCAGCATATTACAGGGGTACAAATGTTTAGGTTACATATATTGCCTTTGCCCCGCCCGAGTCAGAGCTTCAAGCTTGTCCATCCCCCAGACAGTGTACACAGCACCCATGAAGTGTGAATATACCCATCCTCTCCACCCCCCTCCAAAGAATGGGAGAAAATATTCACGTGCTACACATCCGATAAAGGGCTGATAACTAGAATCTATATAGAACTCAGGAAAATCAGCAAGAAAAAAAATCAAACAACCCAACTAAAAAGTGGGCAAAGGGCATGAACAGAACCTTCTCAAAAGAAGACAGACTAAAGGTCAACAAACATATGAAAAAAATCATCAGGGAAATGCAAATTAAAACCATAATGAGATATCACTTAACTCCAGTGAGAAGAGCTTTTATCAAAAAGTCCCAAAACAATAAATGTTGGTGCAGATGCGGAGAGATAGGAACTTTCATACACTGCTGGTGGAACTGCAAACTAGTGCAACCTCTGTGGAAAGCAATATGGAGATACCTCAAAGAGATACAAGTAGAATTACCATTTGATCCAGCAGTTCCATTACTGGGCATCTACCCAAAGGAACAAAAGACATTCTATAAAAAAGACATCTGCACTTTTATGTTTATAGCAGCACAATTCACAATTACAAAGATGTGGAAACAACCCAAGTGTCCATCAATACATGAGTGGATTAATAAAATGGGATATATGTATACTGTGGAATTCTACTCAGCCACAAAAAGCAATGGTGATCTAGCACCTCTTGTATTATCCTGGATAGAGCTAAAGCCCATCCTACTAAGTGAAGCATCACAAGAATGGAAAAACAAGCACCACATACACTCACCATCAAACTGGTATTAACTGATCAACGCTTAAGTGCACATATAGTCGTAACATTCATTGGGTGTCGAGCATGTGTGCTCTTAGATTTTTTTTTAAAAGCTGATTAGTATAGGATTATTCTGTGCAAAGCTTATAGGTAATCTACCTCTTCTGGTCAGTTCTCTGTAGCTTGACTCCTCATCACAGATATCAACCTTCTTTTTTGACATGTCATCACTTGCCAAACCCCAAAGTTTTCTTGTATCACGAATTTCTGGTTTCCATCCTGTCTTTTCCAGTCTCAGTACCACCAAAAAGTCTTTCAGCATTGATGCAGCATATCCTATAGACGAGGTGTTGCACTAGACACAATACGCTCCCGAATTATTGCAACATAACTACCAGTTAATGCCCTTTGCTCCCTCACTGAGACTTTTTTAGCCTGAAGTAACGTGAAATTATCATTTACACTAGTTCCAAACGCATACAAAGGTAAAGTGTCAGGATAGGGAAGTTTCTCAGTGTATCCAGGAGCAGTAAGACGTGCAGGCTATTGGAGGGATCAGAACCTGGACCCGGAAATTCATCAGAAACTCAGTTTTGTCTCATGGATGTCTCTGACCTGTGTTTCTCTTTCTGCCACTACTGTATTCTTTGAAATTCTTTGCACATTCGTTTTCTCTGCCCCTTTCAGGATCCAAATTCTAATATGGTCAAGCAGCTGCTCCCAAGTCTCTAACTAAATGACTGCTACAAAAATGATTAATACATTAATGCGAATTCTTCACGTGCACATTTACCCACGGAGACTCAGCTGTCCTTTATCTCGGCCATCCTGTGACTCTGAAAATGGCAGTTAGCTAAGAATGTACATTCTAGAGCCTGATGGAAAACTAAAATAAAGCTTCAGGATCTTTCTCCACCTTCAGGTCATATACGTGGATTTTAATAATGGTATCCTGAACACAAAAACCTAGAAGTCGTCCAATTCAAGTAAGTGACTCCAATCTTGAGAATTTCACATGAAATCAAAATGAAGGGCAGCATATTAGTTTAAGGCAAAAATATCCTTGGACAGGACAAGCCTCACAGTGCCCTTTACAATCACGCTTTCTCAATAATCAGCTCACACTTTGTTTGGCTTGATTAGTGCTAATGAACAGAAGTTCAGTAAAAGGATTCGTGCCATCCCACCCCAAGATGATGGAGATGCCAGAACCAATTATTTAAAAGCTCGTTGGCTTCACAGCCAAAATCTTCACAGAGAAATGTCTCGTACCTATGTGTGGGCCTTTACAATGTAAATAACAGTTCTCCCCCTGGGTGTCCTGGATGAACTCTGCTGGTAAAAGGGAGACAGAGGAAGCTACCTGAGCTTAACTGGCGCTAATAGGTATGTGCCCCGCTGGGCATAAAGACAGAAAGAGTGGTTAGTACACTTGCTATGGTATCACATCTAGGGTGGCTGCCATTGGAAGGATCTTGCTCAAATAAAAACATCTAAGGACTTTGAAAGCATGTACATGCACTTGTGTGCTCTCTCTCTCTCTCTCTCTCTCTCTGATACACACACACACACACACACACACACAAACACACACGCACCCCAGAACTGCTGAAACATCTCAATTCTTTGGGAAGGTTCACACTTTTGGTAGTATCTTAAGAATCCCAGTGGGTATGGGACTAACATCATTCTGGGAAGGGGTAGAGACTAAGAATAAAATTGATATTATTTTGACAAAAAGCCCCTCTCTTTGAGTCACTGCAGGCAAAAGAGAACTGAAGAGCTGTGGCCACCTGGGAATTGCGCGCCGTGGGCCAGGTTTTCCCTGAGCGCAACATTCTTGTCAAAACTGACAGTAGGTAGGTGCTGCTTGCAGAACCTAGAGATTCTGCTTCTGGGCATGAATGGCTGTCTGCCCTCAGGTTCTGGTTTTCTAGGATCCCAGAGGAAGAACTCACCTTGTGAACTTTGTTCCTTGAAATGCCAGGAGAACAAAAGACTTCAATGGGACAACTGCACACCAAAGACAATTAGAAAATGCCATCCATGCCCTACGCTAGACAGTGACACCTGAAGCAACTATTCTGTTTTCCTACTTAAAATGTTGACTCTAATGAAAAGGACATGTGGCTATAGTTACTTAAAGAATAACTTATATTTATATTTCCTTGCTGGTGCCCTAAAGTTGCCAATTTCTATGAAATTCCTAGTCATTGAAATAATATGCTTAATCATGCTTAACACTAAACTACGGCATTACAAATGTCATAAAATAATTTCTTAGGACAGTTTTCAAATTGGCATGGAATATTTGCATATTCCTTATTTCATAAAGCAAGGCCTGTGCTAATTGCCTTTTCTAAAGAGCATATGAGCATCTTTTGTAAGCACAGTGATTCCTCATATACATAATATGGGCAAACGTCACCACTCTGCTCCTAAAAATGAGGCCACTTTCATGTAAACATCTGAAGTGGCAGGTTAATTAACAAACAGAAATTCTGTCTTTTCAAAAGCTTGTCTCCTCTAGATAGCTTTAAAGCTCCCTAGTATTTCTCAGAATCTTCCTCCTTTTTTACTGCCTTAAGCTTCTCTCATGGGAACTCAGCGGTGTCTCTCAAGGTCAAAGTCAGAACCCACCAGTTCCCTTGATTTGATCCACTCCTGCTCACCACAAAACAACCTCCTGTTTCAGCTGCATTAAAAACTGCACTGAACTGCCACTGCAGAAGTCGGGTTCAGCTGAAGCCCCCCACCACCTAGAGACCTGGAAACCCAACACCAATCCTGTTGCAGCTACTAGAATCTCTCCAACTCTTACGTGGTCCAGATAAAAAATAATGCACGAAGTTGAGAAGGAAACAGTGCCTTCCTCTGTGTTAATGCTTGGTCATGAGTATTCCACAGAAAAACTGGCTGGGTCCCAAGTGTTGTAACTACTTCATTGTCCGGCTTTCTTAAATTGATAAACATTGAGGCATCACCCCCATGTGTAAGCCTCAGTGACTTCGGAGCTGAGATGAATGCCTACTAGTCGCAGGTTGTGTCCAAAAAGACAGGGCGCTGTTGCTGTAACCGACAATTAGGTTGCAGTCAAACCCACCCTGCCCCTAAGATGTGCATTGTTTCTGAAAAAAGAGAGGCCCAGTTCTACTCAACAATGAGATCTCAGTCAGGTCTACCCTAGTCCATCAAACTCCTTAATACATCACTGAAACCCAACAGGGAAGAGAGCTAGAATGGGTAAAAGAGAAAACAAATTTCTAGAGGCAACAGGTCTCTGGGGAGGAAGGGTACCACCCAAAACATACAGTAGTGAATATCAAATACTGACAAATATCTGAAACAAGAAATGACAACAAGCACTCCTTCTAATAGATTCTGAGCAACAGGCCAGAAACACAGGAAAAATATCCCATTATGCATGTTTTTAACTTATAAAATCTTCCTAAATGTCTATTGCCAATTATTAGAACTAAAATTCTACAGATAGCCTGTTCTTCCCATACTAAAGGAGCTCCCGCATTGCAAAATCATAAATTTATTTTATTTATTCTATCTGCTTGCCCAGATAGTTCATTATGTATATCAATCTGAAGATTTTATAGATTAACATAGCTTTATGAATCTCTATGCCTATTGTCTAATAGTCTGAACATAACCTTTAATTTTTTCCAATTGCAATAGCAGGTTAATGGGCATCCTATTGTGCCTAATCTCTTTGTTCTTATATAATGTGGAATACACTTAAAATGCCTGTCTGCCCTTTCATTGGATCCAGAGCTATTCATAATGTGATTTCTTCCTTCATCCTGCTCTGCCCATTAAGGAGTCATGTGTACTGTGTGAGATTACCGAACGGTCAAGGAAGAAAAGCATAATTATTTCTGAAGCTCCATGAGAGTAGTTTATGCCCCTTAGATCAGTGGTCATCAAACCTGAAGGATCAGCAGAATTACTCAGGGAGGTTTTTAGAAATTTTCATTCATCTGAGCTCCATCTTGAGAGATTCTGATTCAGTAGACTCAAGAGTTTTTATTCAAACTGAGTTAATTCTGATGCTCAGGACCTCTGCTCTATCAGAGAATAAGCTCTGAACATTAGGATACATTATCCAGGTCCTTCTTTAGAAATTAAGGACTTATTTCCTCCAACTGCTAAGAATGTTTCTAGTTAAAAAAGAAAAAACATCTAAGCTGCCACCCCGGAAGGGACTGTCCAAGCTGGAAGGGGAGTTTCACCAAAGTGCCTGCCACTTCCCAAGGCCCAGCCATTCATCCCAGTTGAAGACATCTATGAAGAGTCTATTAGCTTCAACCCTCCCCCCCAAGGATGGCTAAGGCCTGCAGTAGCCCAGCTACTTCCAGAGGTTGATTCTGACAACACCCCCTAATATAAAACATCTACTGCACACTGTTCCCCTTTTCACAGTCAGTTTCCTGGGGTACCCAACCTGTGATAGATATTAATTGTTAGAGTTCAAATGCCAAAAGGGAGCCCTCCCTAACTACCCTAAACAAATTTCTCTTCAATCAGGACAGAAACCCAATTCCAAGAAGGAAATAATCAAATCTTCTATGCCCACCCCAGCTCACCTCCAAAGACACCTACCTGCTTAGCTTTTGTCCTTTGTCAATCACTTGCTCACAGCTCCCTGCCTACCATGATGCATTTCTTCCCACAATCAAATTACCCTCTTCTTTATGTCTCTTAATCCAAAACCACATTCCTGTCATTGCTACTCACAAGAACATTCTTCCTTGAAGCTTTACCACTTAACTTTTTTTGGCTTTATCTATGAATGTTTATGTGATCTCTGGTATAATCATGGATTTCCCCAGATATTGGTTTGTAATCTACAGAGAATGTGTTCCCAGAGAGAGGGAACCAAGCCTTGAGTTTTATTTTATGTTTGTTTTGATTTGCTTTGTTTTACATTGTATGCCTACTGAATGAATTCAAGGCAATAAAGAATAACGATTAATGTTCTAACATAAGACATTGTTCTCTCTCGCCGCTGATTTTACCAGGCTTTCTGAAAGATATAGTGATGTACATACAAACACACACACACACACACACACACACACACCGTACTAAAAAGCAACCCCTATTTGTAGTGTCATGATTTACTGAAATGTTCAAATTTTCATTATCCCTATTATAACAAACCTGATGCTTTTTTTAGAACTTGTTACTTTGACTTCTGTGTATGTTTGAACAAAAAAGATTAATACTTAATATTTTAACTTATTTTGGGTAGTAAATTGATTTTGATTTCTGTAATGAGTTGATGTGATTAGCAGGTCTTTTCCTTAATATCTGAACCGTAGTTTCAGTTGTATTTTTACAGTAATGGGCACTGTTCTTGAGTTGTATTGTGTCTTGCTTGGAAGGATGAAGGAATGAAATATTCCTAGCCCCACCCCCCAAAAAAGCATCTGGATTTAGACAAAGAGGACTTGAATCTTGAATCCTGCTCATCATTGACTAGCTTTGGCACTTTGAAGAGTTGTTTTCCTTCTCTGTGTTTCAGTCTGCTTTGCTGGAAAACAGGGATAAAAATAAAGCTCACCACTTAAGATTGTTGAGAAGGACAAACACAGAGGAGTCATGGAGGTGAACTACCAGGGGCCTGGCAGTGGTAAGTTCATGGTCAAGGTCAGTTCTTGTTGTGAACATTTAAAAATATTTCCACAAGCCAGCACCCTACATCACTGTTGATATGATATTACAGTGTATGTTAGAGAAGTAACCCAATGATAGTACCTTTACTCTCCAATTTCAGAAGGGGATCTAGCTCAGGTAAGGAGAGGAATGCATCAAATGTAAAAATTAGTTGGATGGTATAGCAGTGTTTTTCTTATCCTGGTACAAAATTATATACCGTGGTAGTTGAGTCAAGCGTCTAAACTAGTGGTTTTAAACCATGGTGATAATCAAAATGACTTGTGGAGATTTCATAATACAAATAAACTTCCCCATTTCACTTTGACATTCAAATTTAGTTGAAATGACACAAATGTGAGGTGTCTGTATTTTTTCTACAGATAATTCCTATGTGTATTCAAGGTTGACAAACTGTGGTCAAACTGGCAGGTTAAAAAATGTTGGTATTACTAAGCAGGTCATAGAAAGACAAAAGTAAGGTGATATTTGGGATTTGGAATAGAATTTTGCCCTGTGAAAGTTAAACTACACATGGACACATAATGTTTTGGAGCCAAGAGGTAAAGTCTCTTTAAAATGAAAGAATGGCTCAAGGCTAAGATGGAACTGTGCCTTCCTGAAGCCATTAATATCTTTAGAGAAAGCATGTACCCACAAGAAAAAGTGCTAGTGATTCTTCCATGAATTATGCAGGAAAGAGAAAAAGCTTGCCAGGAACATCAAAAGCTAGAATTAATTAATATTGGTAAGGACATGCCCTTTGGCGGAAATGAACTTATATGCTAATTTTGAACTAATGCGAGTAGTTCTTCTGATTGGCAAAATTCTCACTGTAAACTAAGAAACAGATATTCATGACGTATACGTAGATGTACATAGATCTCTCATGAACTTGGTAAATCATAGTAAGAATCCCAGATTCCAATCAAATTCTCTCTTTTTTTTTTTTTTTTACACAGAGTCTCACTCTGTTGCCCAGGCTAGAGTGCAGTGGCATCAGCTTAGCTCACAGCAACCTCAAACTCCTAGGCTCAAGCGATCCTCCTGCCTCAGCCTCCCTAGTAGCTGGGACTACAGGCATGCACCACCATGTCCAGCTAATTGTTTCTATATGTATGTATTATTAGTTGTCCAGCTAATGTCTTTCTATTTTTTTTTTTTTTTTTTTTTGGTATTTTAGTAGAAACAGAGTCTCACTCTTGCTCAGGCTGGTCTCGCAGATTCTAATTAAATTCAAGCTGAGAACCTGAAAAGCTGAGAACCAGAACTCGAATGGTGATAAATCCCGAGTCTGGGGTCTCAGTGCATAACAAGCTTCTTTCCCCACCAACAGATAGTCCTCTGCTTTATACTCATCGAACTTTGTTGCAAGAAATTTATCAGAATTGTCAAATAACTTCCTGAAGCAATACGAAAGAAAGACCTGCCTCAATGTGTATTCCTTTAGGGCAGGAAGTTTTGCAAAATGATTACATATTTATAGCTTTTCTCCAATCTCTAAATTGGTCTAAAAAAACAGTTGAAAATACATCTTTTAAAACTTCAATAATATTGTGTCTGACAGTGATGAGAGCAAAATCACTAACCCTGTCGCCAGTGAGCAACAAAGGAAGCAGGTTTGATCGATCAGAAAAAGCATCAGTGTTGACTATATCCCACCATCTGAAAAGCCAATCTGCAAAGTGTTATCAGTAAAAGAAGCAAAGGTGTGTTGAGTGGAGGTAAAACAGGAGATGTGAAAACACCATTTAGTATGTCCTAAGGTGACAAGTGACAAAAGATATGAAAAGTGAAAAAATCATTCAGCAATTTCTGGAATACATGGAGAGTCTATTCTTGAACATATCTCTTTTGTTAAATGTTTTCATAACAAAATAAGTAAAGGTGAAATCAAATGAAAATTCACAGTTGAAAATATAAACCCGGTAAAGAAACAAAGAGACATCTGAACTGAAATTCAAAGAATGTCAATAAAGAAAATGTTTCTAATGGAAAAAATAAAAACTGAAGCCATTCCTTGTAAGACCAATAGCAGCTAAATCCTGAAACCAAATGACTATTCATTTGGGCTTGAGAGGAATAACGCTATTTTAAAACCCTCTTCAGTCACTCACCTTTGTCATTTAAGCATCTTCTACAAGAGGAAATGTGACAGGCAATTAAAAAGAAAACATTACGGTCTTTATTACCTATTGTAAAGGACTGATGCCTTTCTCTTGTCTCAAGTTGAAGAGCTGCCACCTTGTGCCCCAGCAGATACAAGCTAAGAAAGATGAAAAATAACTTGATTTCTTCCTTGCTTTCCCATAGAATATGACCCCAGAAACTACATAATTAGGTAGATGGGTATATAAACAGACATACGTATGTATTTTTTATTTTGTAGAAAATGAAATAAGGAAAGTAAAAAGAAAAAATAAAATAAATCATCATGGCCTCTTCACCAGAGATATTTTTTTGTTATTATACTGAACATTTTAGTGAAGTTCCTTCTACTTTTACACACACACATACACATTCAAGCATGCATATATGCGTGTATACACAGATACGTGTGTGTACATATTTATTTTCAATTTAATAGCTATTCATACCCCACTTCACCCCATCTCTTGTAATCTGTCCTCTCAATAGTTTAGTGCAACAGACATCCTACCTATAATTAGCCCTTTATTTAAAAAATGGTAATATTTCCATTTTATAAGTGTGGCTTTAAAGACATAAATTATCTTGGGCACAGTGAGTTATATACAACTTTCTAGTAAACTTTCCTAAATAGTCTTACTCCATAGATACAAGAAATTATTAGTTCCAAATGCAAGATCAACAATAAACAGAACATTGATGAATATATAAAATATATCAGCTATAGATGGAGCCTGTAGTTTTTAATGTGTTGTTTTAGTCCAAACTCATAAATTTGGAAATAAAAACGACTATAGGGGTGGGTGGGAAGAAAAAAATAAAAAAAATAAAAAAACATGACTATAATCCTCCATTTGGACTCTTTCACTTTTATAATAAAGATAATTTATTACTTATGACTTTCAGGGATAGTTCCTCCTAAAAACAAAATTTTCTCATAATCGAAAGAAAATGTAACGTAAGTATATATACAAATATATGAATTTATTTTGTACTATATTAATATATATTTTTATGTTATAGTTTTTTTCTTCTTATAAGACAGCTGTAGTAGGTCTGCTGTGTACCACACTCCCTTCCCCTGCCTTTCAGGACTAAAGTGCTCATCCCCCAATCACTGGGAGTATTGACAGCTGACAGCTCTCATCCCTTTTGGGGGACGGCCCTTGTTTGAAGAGAGACATTTTGGCCAAGTTCATGTGCCCTTCAAGGGACAGCTTGAATCCAGTGACTGACCAGAGCAGGGCTATCAAGGCCTGACTCTTTGTGCCACCTTGTGATACCCCTGCAGTGACAGCCAGCTCTAGAGCTTCCTGCTGGCCTGGCTCCCTTGGCCCTGTGTTGTGACTACACCAGAGTCCCACTCCGGTGTGGGAGTGACACTTCTGGGAGTGACACTTCTCCCATTGTCAAAGTCAGCTTCCTCCCTTTCCCCAGCAGGGGCTAATCCTGAAGAACTGGATAACCTTCTTCAGAGTCTGCTTCCCAGGCAACCTGACCCAGAACAATCATTACTAAACAGATTAAACCATTCTAAAGTGGTGAGTGGCCACTACATATTAGTGGGAAAAGTTCTGCAATATAATTACAAAGCTAGGAAGTGGACCCTGGTGCTTACGACTTTATCTTCCAATTTCTGTACAGACCTTTACTTTGAAGAGCAGCATTGGTCTTCCGGGTAGCACAAAGTTTGGAGTCACTGACGGATCATCCTCTCCCTTCTATTTGATAAAACTGTAGAGCAACTCTGTTGAAAAAATGGCCCATTAAAATAATCCTTTCTCAAAACCAATTTTCTAAAGCAGGATTTTTAAAAGTCTGTGGGACCTGCTTTTGACACACATGAAAGATGCAAAATGCAGGACTATTTTTAGCCAATTATGAATATACAAATAACCCTCACATTACTTACCACAAATATCTACTTAAAGAAGCAGCTGTTAAAAGGAGATATCAATGCTGCTGCTGAACTCAATATTACACCTTTTCCTTCTTGGGGTTGCTTACTTAGTAAAAATATTTATATTTCAATTAAGCATCAATCCTTGTAGGTATACTGCAGAGTTTTGCACCTACACTGGAAGTCACAGTTGGAAAAATGGTAGAGGTAAGAGAAACTCTCTGCCTGTCGGAGTGAGGAATAGAGAAAGTGAAGAACAAATCATCTCTTAACCTTTCAAATTCTTATCACAAAGTATGGATGAGTCATAATCATCACTATAAAGTTTTTATTTGTGGCAAATGTTAAGCACTAAGCATTCAATTTGATTTTAAAACATTTATTGTGTATTACATGCCAGGCACCATGTTACATGGTACATGGAATGTAAAGAAGTGGATATTTTCACACGGGGGGCATAAAACAAATGTCTGATGCAAGGCTGTGAAATAACTAGGGGCCGTCCAAGGGGATTCAGTGGAAACAGAAAATGTTGTGTCACAAAATGCTCCGTGAAGATAATGCCATTTAACAGAAGATCAAAGGAATGGATCGCACACGACAGAGTGGAGAGGGTGGTCATTTCAAACCAGCATTGTAAGTAAAAGGGCATAAAAATAGCAGAAAATGAAAGATATGTGCATGGAAGGTAGAAATTGCCATTAGTATATTTCCACCTTCCTTATAGAAGCTTCGATTAGTCAACGTATTTAATAAGGCAATCTTTTTCTTACATCACTTTAAACTCAATCCAAAGAGAAACCAGATGGGAATATGAGAGCTAGCATAATTAACTCCACCAGTGGCAATGGATTCAAATGCAAAATATGGAATCATCCCATTAAACATTCCTGAGAAAAAGCAAAAATAAGATTAAAAAAAAACTGAACCAGAACTACTTTGTTGGGAAGCATAAGATACTGACAAAAAGGAATTTCTATCTACATCAAAAGGATTAAATCTGATAATGCTAATGTAAAATCTGAGATCTGATCCTGGTGTTTTTTCTTGGGCAACTAATAATTATATGTCATATGGTTTTTAATTAAAATAGGCATTTTTATTATTACAGTGGAGAGTAAAAACAAAATGAGAGCTTAAGCTCTTGTATGAAAAAGCTGATCTCTAAGGAAGACTATTGCTCTTATCATACATATTTTACATCTTTTTTAACTTTGGAAAAATATCTTGGGATTATTTCATTAGTCATATCTGAAAATAAATGATATAACATAGACTAGTGCTACTTTCTTATTTAAATATGAAAATAGCTATAGTAGACTAGAGTGGCACTATTTACTGTATAATTTGAAGGCCTGGTTTGTGCTCTATCGACAGAAGTTAATTATAATTTTAGATTCAAAGAAAGATTTTAAGAAGCAGCCTGATATAATCCATTGTGGTATAATGTTAATAATAAAATAATAGGAAATCTGAAATAGTAAAGCAAAAAGTGTTCAGACTGCAGCTTCTCCTCTTCACCACAAGGCAATGTCTTACAGCTAGTTCCTGTGGTTAACCATGACACCTTAGCTGCCCTTGACCCTTTTAAACTTCAGTTAACTGTGTTAGAATTTTCTGCTTAGACAAGCCTCAAAGGAAGTTGAAGGAAGTTCCAGTGGTCTGCAAGAAAATCTATAAAATATGAAGAATGTCTCTTTCCCTATCTGCTGCAGAAAATCTGGTTTGGGGCTGTTTGAGGTGTGCTACAGAGAGTAAAGGAGTCTAGTCATGGCTTGTGTGGATTATTAGAGAACAATCTCTTACGACACAGAGAGCAATTCTAGTATCATCTACACTCCTGATGGGGGGACCTTCAGCTCCCGTCATCCACTGCCTGCCCACAAGACAAATTCATATTTCACATCATATAAATTCACAAATATTTAAATATCTCCTCTTAAGGAAAAAAGGAGACAGAGAAAGAGAGAGAGAGGGAGAGAGAGAGACTGAAGAGAAATAATACTGCAGGGTTCCTACTTTAGATTTTTTGGGGAAGAGCTCCTTAAAGTATTAGGCCTTTTTGCTGGGGTCTGAAGGATAAGGAGCCAGTTATTTGCAGGTGGACTGAAGACCTTTAAGCTCAGAAGCAGCAGCTGTGGATGCCTTGAGGTGGGACCGTCAAGGACAGTGTGGGGACCATAGAATGCGTAAGGGAGACTTGGATGCCAGCAGAACACCATGCATCCAAATGGAAATGTGTTATTCTATTGCTATGGAAAGCCATGTGCTGTGGTCTGAATGTTTATATCCCCCAAAAATTCATATGTTGGAATCCTAATCCCCAATGTGATGGCATTAGGAATTGGGTCTTTGGGGAGGTGATTGTGTCATATGAGTGGAGGACTCATGAATGGGATTAGTGCCCTAAGGAAAGAGACCCCACAGAGAGCCCTCACCCCTGCACCCCTGTGAGGTTATGGTGAGAAGATGCCCCTCTATGAGGATAGAGGCCCTCACCAGACACTGAGTCTTCCAGATCCTTGATCTTGGACTTCTCGGGCTCCAGAACTGTGAGAAATAAATTTCTGTTGTCTATAAGCTACCTAGTTTATGGTGTTTTGTTATAGCAGCCCAAACAAA
Organism: Eulemur rufifrons; assembly: GCF_041146395.1. Classification (NCBI taxonomy): domain Eukaryota; kingdom Metazoa; phylum Chordata; class Mammalia; order Primates; family Lemuridae; genus Eulemur; species Eulemur rufifrons. The sequence continues at coordinate 5,128,761 of NC_090995.1, read as the reverse complement.
CTAAGACACCATTCTAGAATTTTAAGCTAGGGGGCTACTCAATCTGATAATATTTAAAAATATTATTCCCACTTAACAACAGCAACAACAAAATCCCAAGCAATCCAATTTAAAAAATGGCAAGGACTTGAACAGACATTTCTCCAAAGATATACAGGATGGCCAATAAAATAAGAAAAGATGCTCATAATAATTAATCACTGGGGAAATACAAATCAAAACCACAATGGGATACCATTTCACACCCACTTAGGATGGCTATCATCAAAAACAAAACGACAAAATTACAAGAGTCGGCTAGAATGTGGAGAAATTGAAATCCTTTGCAGAGTTGGTGAGAATGCAAAATGGCTCAGCCACTGTTGAAAACAGTATGGCAAGTTCTCAAAAAATTAAACATAGAATCCCCGTATCATCTAGGAATTCCACCTTTCGTTAGATACCAAAAAGAATTGAAAACAGGGGCTCAAATAGGTAAATTTGTACACCAATGTTCATAGCAGCACTATTTACAGTATTTAAAATTGCTGTATTTACAATACAATAGCCAAAAGGTGGAAACCACCCAAATGTTCACCAACAGATGAGTGGATAAACCAAATGTGGGGTGTGTGCGTGTGTGTAGTGGAATATTTTTCGGCCTTATAAATGAAGAAAATTCTGAAATATACTATGACATAGAGGGATCTTGAAGACATTATTAAGTGAAGCTATTATTAATATTAAGTGCAATAAGCCAGACACAAAAGGACAAACACTAAGTAATTTCATTTATATGAGGTACTTAGAGTAGTCAAATTCATGGAGACAGCCCCTGGTAGTTGCCAGAGGCTGAAAGGAGGAGGAATGAGAATTATTGTTTAATTGTACAGAGTTTCAGTTGGGAAGATGAAAAAGTTCTGGAGATAGATTATGGTTGTACAATAATGTGAATATATTAATACTTAATGCCACTGAACTGTTCACTTTAAAATGGTTAAAATGGTAAGTTTTTTGTTATGTATAAAAATGATTATTCTTAGTGCCACCTTCAGAATTTTTAGGAGGTCAAGAATATTAATTATATAGTTGAAATATTGTGTGCCTTTGTATAATCTTTACTTTCTGATATATCAGTTGTTATATTAAGTACTATATGCCAGTTTACTTCCTATCTTTTTGTAACATGTTAGAGATATATATTAATATTGAATTTTAAATATTTCTAATTAAATTCTATTTCAATTTGTTCTTGAATAATCAAGAGGCTATGTTTCATAACCTCTTCAGGATCTTAAACTGTGCCTATTTTAATTATTTACTTTCTTTTTCATTGCTCCAGGAGTTCTTCTCACATTTATTGTGTTTGTGAACTCTGTTTTTTTTTTTTTTAAGTTAATTTTCTACATCTCTTTTGAAATGTTCATTTGCAATTTTTTTTGAATGGGAATTGGGTTTTTGCTTATTTTGAAATTTATTTTTCTTTCTCTTTGCCCCACCAAGTCTAGATACTTTATAGGTGCCTTAACCTAAGATTTTGGGGTCAATAAATTCTAAATAACCTTTTATGTAGCTCATTTCAGCATTTCCAGCTAATGGAAATGCTGGCCAGGTCCACAGTGTGTGCGTTTTCTGCTCTCATGTTCTTTCCATGCAAGGGCTCTCCGAAGGCTCCCACTGCACTCCTGACAGTTATTTCAGCTCTTCTCACCTCTAGTGCACTTGGGGGAATCCTGCCTCAGCTTCATTTCGGGGCACTGACCCTCTTTCCATGGAGCCTCTTGGTGGGACCATTTGAGCCCGTGTCCTTCAGGAATGAACTCCCAGAAAGCCAAAGACTCTGTTTCTGGATGCCAAAGACTCTGCTTATCTCAGTGTATTTTTATTTCTTTTCTGGTACATGAAACCTTTTCAAAAGTGTTTTGTTGTTATTTTTAAAAAAATGCAGGGAGAATTTATATATATATTTTTCAATCCCATAGGTTCATACTCATAGAAATGGCTGGAGGTATACAGAGAAAACCACAATGGGAATGTGTCTATCACTAGATGTGGTCACCACATGGATCCCTGGGTCTCCCAGTGACCCATCTCCCTCCACCTCCAGGGGCCAGCGGGGGAATGAAGTAAAAAAGCTGTGACACTATGGAGTGCCCAACTTCTACCATCCAGTCCAACAGGTGCGATAGACTACAAGATTTAAAAAACCTTCTCCTCAGATCACTCCCACTTGGACTTCAGAGAGCAATAGTCACTACTGCAGTTGTTTCCGGAGTTTATTTAGGAAAATAAAAGGACTCGTTTACTCATTTCTCAGAATGTACCCCCATAGTTAAGTGAAACGTGACTGCACCTGACACTGCCATTTGCGGTGGATGCAGTCTTGTGGGACTGTCCCCTTCAGCTGTGGGACCTCATGCTATCTCTAGGCAGACAGTGTCAGAATTGAATTGAACTATAGGACATCTAGCTGGTATCCACTGGAGAACTGCTTGGTTGCTGGTGGTGAGAAATCCCCACACCTTTTGGTGAACACAAATGACGTATTCTGCGTTGTGTCGACTATGACTGGTGAGTAGAGAGGAAAAACATTTGGGTTTTTTTTCCTGTCTCTAACAGAACCATGCCACAAAATGAGTTCTTTCATTTCTAGATCCAGAATCTCAGGCTGGAGCTACAGACTGAAGAGAGGAAGATCAGAGAAAAGAAAAGTACCAATTCATTTCGGAGAAGCCATGATGGTAGCAGCTTCATGTCAGGGCCGAAGCTATTGAATTAGCTTTAGATAAAACATTGTGGTCATTTGGAACAGAACAGAAGGCAAAAAAAATTGTTAGATTCAAGAACTATGTGGAGTATAGAAATACTGCAATTGGGTAATAGATTGAATATTGGAAGACAAGAAACCAGCAAGGGACAAAAGTACTCCCCAGTATTTGGCAATATTTTGGAAGAGGAATGGAATTGACAGGGATGGATATGGAGAGATATTTTTAATTTAAGAGCTTATGAAATATTTGTGGAAAGTTCTGTATGAACCAGACCTGATTTGGGTCCTTCTTAACTTATATAGAGTGGTAATTCTATGACGTGTCAAGAAAAGTATATTATTTATTATTAAAAGTGTTTTTTACCATTGAAAATAACAGTGTCAGAATACATAAGTTCAAGTAACAGTTCTGCCATTTAGAAGCTCCATGACTCATTTAAAATCTGTTCTAAAGTTCTCACAAAAATTTTGTGCAAACTGAATAAGGCAAAGAACACCACAACACCTTATAAACTCTCAGCACTATATGATCTTAGGTATAATTATCACTGGTGTATCATGTCCTCACACCATTCCTACCTTCCTTTTCTCCCTCATGATAAGTAGTGCCCGTGTCATGTGACAAAAAAAGACACATGATAAAAAATTTAAGAATACATGTCTCTTTCTTTACAGATAACAAATTTAGCGAAAATAAGAAGGGAGAGAAAAGTCAGATTATTTTTAAAACTGCAGGGAATTTGAGAACTATATTACTCCAATAAAATAAACAGAAATTTAAAAAAAAAATACAAGATCAGTTTAGAAAGAATCTATACCACCAAAAACGTCTAACAGAAGGTAGATATACATTATTTTGCTGTCCTGATTTATTTATTTCTTCTCTCATAATAGTGTCAAATCTTTTAAAGTACAATTTATGCATCAACTATATAATTTCCTGTTGTGTTGTTTCTGAAAATATAAGTAAAGTGCATCCTAAAGTATGCAGCTAAAACCGGAAATGCCCTGTTCCTAGTGATGGTTTCCTTCCAAGTCAGAGCTAGCGAGTAAACTTAGAATGACTTGAGAATCACTGGTAAATCTAACCCAGACTTGTTCTCGTTCTCCATGGCTTATCTGTCGGTTTATTGCTTCAATGGACACAGTGTAGCAAACCACCCAAACACTTAGTGGCTTACAAAAACAGGCACGTCGGCTCCTGCCACGGGGCCTGCTTCGTAAGGTTTGGCAGATCTAGGTTGGGTAGGCTGGCCAGCCCTGTTTAAGGCTGAGGGTCACCTCAGTCTGGCTCCAGACTGCAATGTAGCTCAACTCATTCCACATGTACTTGATCAGGGGCATAAAGTGAGGGGCAGTGGGCCCCTGGGGCCTGCTCTTCTCATGGCTGATGACTGTCGCCCAAGAACCAAACCACACTGGACAAGCACATCCGAGGAGCTGCTTGCAATGGGATCACCTCTGCTAGTCATCCCTTTGGCTAAAGCAAGTCACATTGCCAAGCCCAGCATCAGTGGATCAGGGAGTACACTCAACAGTGAGAGAGGAGGGGACTGAACATTTGTCAAATACAGTTACGCTATGGTGTCATGGCTGCAAAAACGTGGCTCATGTTTTGTGAAAATGGTAACTGTTGTAACTATTTATATCAGTCTGTAAATCCTCAAGTGGAGTCTCAGTGTAACATATAGCGTGGTTGTTAGGACCTATTTTGAAAGCTAAGGGAACCTGATAGTAGAATAATCTTCCTAGTAAAAGATACTTCGGGGAACAATGATAATGTTTTATATTCCATCAGGACTGTATATCCAGAAGATCACTGGAGAGTTTTAACAGTTGTTTGTTTTATGTGTCTATTGTACTCTAATACATGTAAAATTAATGGCACATTAATATGGAATAAATGAAAAAAACTTTCATTACATGGTACAGTTTGCCTGTGGGGTTCATTGTCATGGGAGGTCACTGAATCAAATACTGTGGCTAGGATTTCGAAAGCTGTTGGAAAATTTTATGATGACTAATGGCATTCATCATTATTCATGCCAAGCTCCAGGTGATGAACTCGCCCACTTGCAGCTCTGACTGATCACCTCCGGGGTCAAATGGAATAGTCCCCTCTGTGTAGCTAAACAATTGACTATTCATTTGGGAACATCTATAAGCTTGAAGAAAACTAATATTGTAGCCCTCCAAAAATCATATTATGCTTCAGAATTTCTATGTGGTAAAGACAATCTTCTACATCACTATCAAAACTGTTCTTTGTTATAACATATTGAGATCAATTGGCTTTGATCACGCTGAAGGGAAAAAAGATTCAAATTGTAGTTATTTCTAAATTATATATACACAGATAATCCAATTTTAATGCAGAGTTCCAAGCAAAGTCCCAAACTTCCAGAGACAAAAATCTTTGTTTTTTTCCTTAAATATTTATATTAGTATTAATCCAAGTGAAGATACCTATCCTAGAAGGCACCAAAAAAAAAAAATAATAATAATAATTTAAGAGACTACTATTTCATTTTCTCCCATTCTGCTTTGTTCACCAGTAAATTCTCCACTTACCATGGAAATGCAGAAAAAATGCAAATGTCAACATTGGTCTCCAGGTTAAGAATACAACATCATTTCTGTATCTGCTCTGTGGCGTAGTAAGATAGAAATACGTTAAGCAGGATAGAAACAACTTTCCAGTTCCTTCTAAATCAGCAGTTCCCAACCTTTTTTGGCACCAGGAACTGGTTTCATGGAAGAGAATTTTTCCATGGATGAGGATGGGGGAGGGGAGGTGGAGCTCAGGCGGTGATGTGAGCCATGGAGAGCAGCTGTAAATACAGATGAAGCTTCTCAGACTCGCCCACTTCTCACCTCCTGCTGTGCAAGCCCCGCACCCCTGTTCCTAACTTTCATGAAAGACAACTTTTCCAAGGGACTGGGAAGGGGTGGTGGAGATCTGTGGCCCGGTCCCTAACAGGCTGCAGTCTGTGGCCTGGGGCTTGGGGACTACAGTTCTAAATTGTTTTCTCACAGTGTTATTTTTATTCCTTTTATTATCTTGAAAAGGAATTTTTTATTATGAAAAGATTGCATGTCAGCCTAAAAAATACATTCGTGTTTTAATGCAAACAGAAAATTTAGCCCCAGGCCAAAATATACATGGTTTTGGGAAATTATCTGCTATTTTTGAATGTGTAAACACCTATTTGAATGTGTAAACACCTATCATTTATCTTAATCAAAGGCACAAACATTTTTATTGGCTTTATTTTAGTAAAAGTTGTTTTCATGGGTGGAACGACAATTCTATCTTTTGTATATAAACAAGGGAAGCAGAATATAAAAAAAACCTTCAAGTTATTTTGAATCATTTATTTAATATAATTGTCAGTAATTCCATGAATTAAGAAACATAAATAGGGGACACAGGTTAGATATAAATTAGTATGGAAAGAAGGTGAATGAGAGAAAGATTGATGAGGATTCTAGTCCTAGGCAAAATATAAAATACAAAGCAGAGGTAAAGCCAAATCTCAAATAGCAAAGTTGACATATAGCTGAAAGGCTAGGGAGAGTCACTTGCCTATTCTTTACTTAAAAGTATACAAATAATTTTATGTACATGATTACTTTGTAGTCTTCAGATGTATTCAAAAGCATTTACATTGTTCTTTTTTATTTATTTCAATAGTGATAATCCTACCTAAGCATCTACATTTTAAAACCTTGGTAGAAGTTTATTTCCAGTTACATATTCCAGGTTGTTAGTCAAGTGACTTTCATTTGACAATGTAAGAATCTATTAGAAATACCTAGCCCTTATTAGTGTCATAAAAATGGAAGGAAACATAGCACTCATAATTCAGATTTCTACTGAAATACTAAAGATGCTTAGCATTTCAACAGATCTGTTTTGATTGTCAAAGTGATCACAAAACTCCATGGACTAAAGTAGCTTGTAATTTTTCTGGTACTTGAGTTTAATAGAGGCAGTGTGGTACAATTGTTACTTGGGTCTGTGGTCCCCAAGCCCTGGGCCATGGACTGGTACTGTTAGAAACCGGCCGCACAGCAGGAAGTGAGCGGCAGGTGAGCAAGAGAAGCTTCATCTGTATGTACAACCGTTCCCCATCGCTCCTATCACCATCTGAGCTATGCCTCCCATAAATCAGCTGGGGCATTAGATTCTTATAGGAGTGTGAACCCTACTGTAAACTTTTCATGTGAGGGATCTAGGTTGTGAGCTCCTTATGAGAACCTAATGCCTGATGATCTGAAATGGAGCTGAGGTGGTGATGCTAGCACTGGGGAGTGGCTGCAAATACAGATTATCATTCACAGGGAGGTTTAACTGCACAATAAATGTAATGTGCTAGAGTCATCCCCAAACCACCCTCCAACACCCAGTCCATGGAAATATTGTCTTCCATGAAACCAGACCCTGGTGCCAAAAAGGTTGGGGACCCCCACTGACTTAGGTCACCAAGATGGGTCCAGCTAGCCGGTGCTTGTATATCTGAGGGGGCACGGCTGGGTATACCAAAGAAGTCAGAGGTTTCAGTGATAGTTTTCCTTTGCTACAAAAGGGACTGACAGGAGCTGGACTATGAAGAAAAGTATCTTCACCCCTCTTCCTGCCCTCAACCTGCAGCCTACTTCCCCCACTGCCAGAACCTAATAGGAAGTCAGCTGACAAGGGAGGCCAGGAAGAAGACTTTGTAGAGACCCAGCTTCAGCCTCAAGGAAAGAGTATAGAAGGTGGGATTGGACACAACAGATAAATGACCAGTTCAAAACCTTCTTTTGTTTTTGTGGGGGGAAAGAATTCATTACTAACAAATATCACAGATGTAAAAGGTGAACATATGTAAGAAAGGGATGGTATTTGAAAACATGTAGATTTAATAATGTGTATGGGGATATATTGCATAAAATCTGAATTTTTAATTCATTTAAACATAATTGACTATCTACTATACATCAGATCATACTAACTTTGTTGAAGAATCATACTTCTAAGCATGGGGGCAATGCAGAAGTTGCAAAATCAACTATTACTATCAAACTGAATAATCAATATTGACTTTTACTTTCATTTTTTAAAACCATCATTATTTTATATTAACAAAATTAAATATACTCAGGATATTTTATAGATAATAATACAGAAATAAGGTAAAAGTACTATAGAAAATAAAGACAGCCGTAACCGTAGTAGATTGAAATGACATCTGATGCATAATAGATGCTTTATTCTTTTATTTTTTTCCACCATTATATTTTCTAATTGGTAATTGCTGGCACACCAAAAAACTATTGGGATGGGGTATTTATCTTATATCTAGCCACTTTATCAAACTCACTTTGCTAACTCTCCTTATTCTCTGAGGATTCCAAGTAGAAAATTATATTGCCCATAAATAATCAGAATTCTGTGTTCTTTAATAAAATTATATCACGCTTCTACTTCATGTTGTATTTAATTTGCTAGAACATCAACATGCATTTCCATTTTTTATTACTAAATTGAAAATGACTCTTGGATTTAACGTTTAGCCATGTTTACTTTTATTATTCTTGTGATTCTAGAATTATTTGTCAGGCTCTGATTTGCTGCCACTGTACAAGAAGTAATCTGTTGCCATTTGGAAGTGAGTCAGACATTCCTCATGAACCTTATTGTTTTAAATTTCCAAAATTAAAAGTTTTTCGAATGCATATTTTGAAATACACTAGTTGAGTGAGATTCAGCTAAATGGTGCCAAATATTGTACTAGATGCTGTGAAAGGAAAAAAATAACAAAACCTGCTAATGCCAAGAAATTGTTGCTTTCAAGTAAGTTTCAGAATAGTTGGTCAGGCAATGAGAGCTGTGCAGGGTGCTTATTATAAAGATATCAAACTATAGTATTAGTTAATATGGGCACTTACAATGTGCTAGTCACTGAGCTTATACAGAGATTATTACTAAAGCGTCACAATTATCCTTTGAGATAGGGTTTGTAACTATGTAGATGATGAATTTGAGGTCCAACATAGGTTGAGTTGCTTGCTTAGGTCATATAGCTAATCCCTAGTCTAGCTTGGTTTAGAGGAGGCAATGTGATCTAGAATCTTCTTAAACATTGTTACATATTCCTCTGAAGAAGTTAGAAAGAAGTTTCAATTAGATAATAATAGATCGTGACAGTTTTATGGAGTTTTAAAAAATGATGTGTTATTTTGAGAGTGGAGAACATTCCAGACAGAGCCTCTGTAACGAGACAGTGGTGAGAGGTGGTCAGGACTTGGGAGAAACAATGATTAGACTCATCTAACTAAAACAGAAGGTTTATAAAGCAGAATCATGAAAATGGACAAAGATTGGGGAAAATTATGAATGCTAACCTAAATATTTCACTTATTTTTTGAATCTTACAAGTCATGGGGAAAAATAGAGGAGGTGGAACACCACGAAACAGTAACCCACATACAGCAGGCTTTCTAGATACCGTTCAACAATGAGGTTAAAAAGGGAAATCAGGATATTTCAACCTAAAGAATTATCAAGGAAAAGAAACCCCAAGAAATCATAAGCAACAATAATCAAAGCCAAGGAAAATACGTGACATAAGAAACGAACTACTTTGGATGTGCTAAATATGTTTTCTTTAGCCCACTGCGGCCCCAAAGGGGGCGATGAGAGGGAACAAAGCCTGGCGTTCAAACGTTCTGATGCTGTTTCCATCGGCAGAATTCTGTCAAACCGAGCTGGAAATATTTTTATCCAAATTCTGCTAACATTTCAGGTAGCCTCCAGCTATGCTGAACCACATTTCACACTGCTCCAAACCTTCCGTTTCTTTTATGCCTGAAATATGGGTTTGCCTTATCTTAAAATACATGTGCATACATGCAGGCACACACACTCCACCCCACAAAAAGCCTATGGAAAAGAAAAGCTACAGGAACCTTTAAGAATATCAGAAAAGATTAGCTTGATATTCTGGTGTGGGGGCCTCATTCACACTTTATCTCTCTAGTTTGTTCTTCCATAGACATGACCCCAGAAACAGGGATGTGTTACAAAGCTTTATGCTAAAACACATTTTAATTGACTTTGTAAATTTAGGATGGTTCTGTCTTTAACCATTTGCAGACATTTTGTGTGCACCTTATATTATTAAAAGTCTAATGCTTTTTCAGCATCTGGTACGTTACAGCCAGTGATCCCCTCCCATCGTATTTAAATAATCAGATTTGCGATGACAGGTAATGAAGCTGTTTCTAATTGTGATTACAACTAAAGGTTCCCTACTTCTACCAAAATTTTTAGCTGCCTCAATCCACATTTCCATGTGAAAAAGGACATTTGCATGATCAAATCTGAGAACCATATTTTAGTCATTTTACAAATGTTCCCCAGAGTAATTTAAATATATGTGTTAAATGCAAAATATTTTTAGATGAGAGCGTCAAAAATATAGTGAGTGACTGATGCCAAAAAAAAGTGTAACTTTATGAAAATTCAAATTCGCTTCATATTTTAATCTACTTCAAATTTCTTTTCAGCTGTATCATTGGAGGCTTTATTGAAGGCAAATAGAAGTTATACTCCAAAGCATCACTATGCCATGGAACTTGCTGTTCCTTGGAAATGTTTACTAGTGCTGTCCAATACAGTAGCCACGAGTCACATATATTGACCATTTGAAATGTTCCTAGTGTGGCTGATGAACTGAATTTTACATTTTACTTAATTTTAATTACTTTAAATAGGCAATGAAGCTAGTGGCTACTGTAGCAGACAGTACAATCTAATGTCTGCAAGTACCTGTAGCTGAAATGTATCACTGTACATCAACTTTTCTGAAAAGTGTAAGTTTGCTAGTTTGCTGCTTATATATATATTTTTTTGCATTATCAATGAATTGATAAATTTAAAACACAAAGGAAACCTAGCATTATAACTCCTTCATACATATATTTGTTGTTTCGATGCTTAAAGCAATCCGTATAGTAGAAATCCATTGCTTCTGGATAAGGAGAGAATCTTAAGTGACGAGATAACTTCTCATAGATGAGCTCTGGCTCTCCATAGATGGATCTCTGCTAAATATTTGTTTGGGGGAATTTACACGTATGGGAGAAAATACATCATACCTACTAATGTATTAATATATTTCCATACATTTCCCATCAGCTTGGAGCTTTGCAAATGAATCATTCTCTTTTCTGGCTGACGTCTTGAAAAGATTCTCAACATGTTTTTTGTTGGTTAAATATACGTCCTTCAAACAGCCTAGCTCTGTATGTCTTTGCAGCGTCTTAAAAATATCCCTGAGACCTATTTCATTTAGTGGCCCTACTTAACGTGCGGTTATCGCTGTTACTGGTTGATACATGGTCCCCCACAACAGAATAAACAAATGGTAGCTGTCACACAAAATTATTCACCCTGTGTCTCTCCAAGAAGACTTGCTATTACTGCTTGGATCCCTGTCTGTTTCCCCCCCACCCACCCACCCCCTGCCCCCAATTTCAATTGATTTTAGATGTTTTTGATGTTTCTCTCCCTTTAATGTATCACCTATTTTATTCGAATATGTAGGTGGAATATTTTTAAGTGAATCAATAATGAAGGCGTTGAGACCACAAGCCTCCGCACCCTCTCCATGCTATTAGTGTCCGACTCCCAGGGGCCAGCTGTGCAGTGAACCGCGGTAATGAGGTTGATAGTTCATGAAGGGGTTGATGTGACAAATTGCCAACCTGCTGCAGGGACAGCCTCCCTAGCCCTCCAGAAGGCCAATGTTATTGCAATGTTCATCCAGTTTCGCCCTCGTTCTAAATGTGCCAGTGCTAACACCGTATTTAAATGATTTCGGCGGATACACTCACGGTCCCCACTCGGAAAGGAGTGTACATTTATAATGCTCCTTCAAACTGACATGCTCTGGGGGTGAATTTAATCAGTATTTGTCATAGATTTTAAAGCACAAAAGGATGTTTCATTTTTCATGACTTATTTCGGAGGTATTTGGGAAAACAAGTGCCTTCATTTGCTGTTCTGAATTCATAAGCACTTTATTTTTTTTAGCTCTATTACTCCTCTCTTGATAGCCACATGAACTGACTTTTTGTTGTATTTGCTTGTATTTGAATGAAACACTTTGCAGGCATATTTTTACTCCTTTTCTCTGCCTGAGTTTGTATTTCATATAAGAAAGACAAAACCCAATTTATTGAAAAATGCTCAAATATTAGGGCAGGTGAATTTATAGATTTTTTTAAGATTTGTCTTATTCTTTACCTTCCTCTTCATCTCCTCACCTTATCTTTAAAAGTTTTTTTCTTTTCTTTTCTTTTATAAAGGTGTTATTGTTAACAAGTGGACAATGAGAATGAGTCATCTCTGACTTTTAGGGGCAATTTTAGCCTGAATTGCATTTTGTGCAGGGAGGCTTTTGTAAGACACCCACAAGTATTTTTAAGAAAGTTAACACTTCAGAGAACGGTTCTCAAACCACCATGACTTGGCCTGCAGAGAAGCGGCTGGACATCGTGCATTCAATTTCTGAGAGTGAAATTAAAGCATTTTTGGAGGCAGAGGTGCTAAAATAATTTTTTTTTTAATTCCCAAAGTGCTTTTAACATTCCTATTTTGCATTAATGCCCTCCAAAGCTTAGAGGAAAATAGTTAAGTTTTAAAACGTAGAAATTGAGTCCTGCAGGCTTAGGTTCAAGATTCTGAGAATACATATAGCACAGGGATTTGTTTTCCAAGCCTTTAGGGATCCAATTCTCTAATCACCCCATGTTTCAGATGACTGGCACATAAATTTTGAACCTGTGTTGTTTTACCTTTCTGTGCAAAACGCTGCAGTTATTCTCACGCTGTGTCTTAGGCATCTGTTTGGTCTTCTTATCTAAACTCCTTGAGGCTAAGGCAAATATGGTGCCTTTTGTCAGACCTTGGCTGTAAGATTTTCAGTAAACACTGGTTCATTGTGTCCTATATGTTACCATTGTTCTTGTTACTCATGGTGGGAATCTCATCATCTTGCAGTTTATTAGGATGAGGAATCCCTTTTACCTTACACGACTCAGAGGTGCTGCCCACTTCAATAACCTGCTGCTCAGCCAAAGAATATGTTTGAGATCGAGACTCTTGTATTTATTTTAGTGCCCCACATGTCACCTTCCTTCCTTGCACACTGATGTGTTAAGTGCTCATAAGAGCCAGGCACTATGCCAGGAGCAGGGAAACAGAAAGGCACAAACTCCTCTCCTCAGGGCGTCTGTGTTCTGGGGCTGCATTCTGGTATCTGATTATTGCTCAAGGAACATTTGGGAAAAGAAATAAATAAAAAGTAAGTGTGCTAGTCCCTGTACTCTGAGAAGAAGATATGAAGGTGAGATTAAACCTGCAAGGCTTTTATTAAGGAAAGGCCTGTGTGAAGGGAAGCAGAGCCTGTCCAATTACGGCATGGCGGATCGGACAGAATCCGGTCTCAGAAGACTGGCTCTAGATGCATGATGACTCGGTGTCCTGTAATCGAGAATTGCATCGCTACCAGGGTCTGGTAAAAGGCCTTTGCTTCTCGAAGGGGGTATAATCCTCTGTTGCTGACGGCATGGCCTTGCTTCAGACTCCCAGGGGACTGTGTCATGGTTGTCCCAGTGGAGCTTGCCATAGATTCCATACTGTGTCAGGACCCCTCACTGACACCTCCAACGCCGCAGGTCTACTATGTAGAGAAATGGTCCCAGGAGCAGGACTTATGGTATATATACAGTCTGGATCCACTGCAGTCCCCCTTCCTGCTTCGGGCCTGACTCAAGGCTGGTGGCCCTCCATGTCACCTGCTATATCGGTATGAAAAAATGTCTCCTCAAGCGCCCAAAGTGGCCTGCCAAACACTGCGCCGCTCTCTTTGTGGCTGGGGGATGTTTTACATTGGAGGGAATATTCTAGTATGCCCTTGACCACTAGATCCCTAAAAGCTTCACTGGATTGACCAGTCCCTGAATCTTTGTAGGATTTATATCCAAACCTCTAGAGCTCATGTGTCTTAGAAAAATTTCCAGGACACTAGATACCTCTTGCTTGTCCTGTTTAATCAGCGTGATGTTGTCAGTTTAATGAATTGTGTGTTTTTCCAAGGGAAGTCCAGATGGTCTAGATCTCTGTGTACTGTGGAATGGCAGAGAGCAAGTTAACGTAACTCCAAGGCAAAAATTTAAAGAATACTTTTGTTTGTCCATGCGGATGGAAACTGTTTGCAGTCCTCCTTCCTCACTGGAATGAAATAGCATGACTTCGTGCCATGCACCTGAAGGGAGAGCGTGTTGGTTCTGATACACCATTTGAGAGGAAGGGTGAGTGGGGAGGGCAGTTCCAGAAGATTCCAATTGGCTTTCACCAGCATGTTAGCTCTTATCCTCCACACCAAGGCCCCTAAGTGGGAGCTATTCTGACTGCCAGTTATGCTTCCATTGACTGGGAAACTGATCACTCAACGTGTCTGGGACAGGTGGGCCCACGGGGAGTCAGACTTTAACCAGCACTTCCTCACTACTTGGCCCCTAAACCTTCCCACTCTGAGAAGGTGACTATAATGAGGCTTTGAGTCCTTAGGTATCAATGTCAACCCAGATCCTGGGTCCAGCGGTCCTCAAAATTCCTGGTTATTTCCCTTTCCCCAATAGACAGTCACCCAAGTAAATGGCCACAGGTACTTTTGGGAGGACTTGATGAATCATGACAGTGTATGTTTTCCAGGATGTTTTTAGGGTCTGTCTTCCTAGGGAACCAGCCATCTCTCTGACCAATGGGTTCTGGCTCTGAAGATTGGCTCAGATCTTCAAAGTAAGCCAAGGACAGTGACTTATTCTTGGGGTAATCACCTCCGTCTCCTGCTTCCCCATTCTTGATTTATTTTTGTATTACACATTTTAAGCAGCAATTGAACCCTTGTTGATTGACCATCTGTGCTGCCTCTAAGGATACTGTGCTCCCTTATGTCAAGCCCTTTGGCTTCTCCTCCTACCTTGCCTGTATTGTGATCACTGTGGACTCCTGGCTTCTGGTGATTAATCACTGTCATTTGGCCTCTATTACGTTGGGGCCATTCATCCCAACAGATGTTAATGAGCTCAGTTGTGTGAAAACCTTTCCACGCTCATGCCTGGCTTAGAGAGAAGAGCTACCATTGAACTTCTTGGTGAGGTTGGTGACACTCTCATCTATATATTTCTGATGGCCTTAAAAAACCGCCTCTGGCCCTCTCATGGAGCACACCCCTCTGGTGGACACTCTGGCCTCACCTAATACACCAGGCTTGACCTAATAAGCAAGCATGACTACTTACTTCCCCCAGCCTTTGTATTCCCTCTTTTATGCTCTGCTAGGGAAACTCAGGTATTTAAATCACTGACAGTTGGCCATTGTCTATTCCACATTTCTAAGAGCCACCCAGCAGTGAGTTTAATACACTGCCTGAGGTCCTTAGGAGGGTGTTAAATCTCTTGTCAGAGAAAGTGTCCCCAAGTTGATGAATTTTTGCTTTCCAGCCTAACATTCCAGTCCCCCGATCAAGCACCCTCCACACCCAGTCTCAGAGCACTCCCATGGCTCCTGCAGGTACATGCCAGCTAGTTCTTGCAATTCTGTTGTTGTGTGATCTTTTCTCCTTCATAATGCCAGCATGTCACCAGCTGGGTTACGCTAGGTTTTAATACTATTTATCAACCTGGAAGCTGGGTTAGGGGAGGTGGGAAGTGTCTTATGGGAGCTCTTGTTACCTTGTTGGGGAGGGGCATCTGCAGTACCCTTGATCACAGTGGACATACTAGCTCTTATTAGGGACAGGTGGGCCACATCTGCAGGTCTGGGGATCTGGAGGGACTGTAGAGTCCACATCCTCGGGGGCATGCTTCCAGATGATTCCATCCGTGTTTTCAAGATAACCAGGTTTTCCCTACCAGCATCCAGACCTTGGCATAACAGACCCACCTTGGTTAAAAGTTTGACTGTCTATGGGGCTCTGCAGCTTACAATTAGGTCTTCAAGCTGCTTTTCCAATTGTGTCTGCTCTTGTACTACAGGGGATGAGGGGCTCTTTATAAGCTGCAACTTGGGCGTTCTGGTTTTCAGACTTAGCTGCTAACAACTCTCATTTCTCATTATTCTCGCAGGGAATCAGAACAACTTAACAGCAACCGGCCAACTCTGCCGTCTAGGTGGGCGTGTTTTCCTGGTACCTGCCTAGGCGCATGACCCAACATTCTCCTCCCCTAGATCATTCTCAAAACGCATTGTTTCAGTGTGCTTTCACTACAAGTAATGTTAAGTCCTTATAGATTACTATGTTTTTCCTATAGAATAGATAGCAAAAAATATAGTTTTTAGGTCAAAGGGTGTTTTAAACTATATACACATTACTAAGTCACATTCCTGCTCTACTTCTGTCATAACCAGTCATGTTTTCATGAATGTTCTACAGAATTACCTATTACCCATCATATTCTCCCATAGTGGATATCAACTTTTTTTATTTTTGCCAATCTAGTGCATAAAAAAGGTCTCATTATACTTGTAATTTGCATTTTACTGATCAGTTAGAAAATATTTTTATTATCCAATTGGCTTTCTTTTTTTTATTTATATCTTTTGCCCACTCATCTATTTTATTTTGCTTTTTACTTATCAGTCTGTCAACACTATTTGTATATGAATGTTGCCAATAGTTTCTTTCCATTTTTACTTTACGTAGTTTTTACTATGGAACATTAATTTATCTATAGATATATATAATTTCCTTATAGCTTATGTGTTTTCAATCTTGTTTAAAAGCTCATTGTACCAGAAGACTATACAAATAGTCTCAAAATTTGTCTTCTAAATAATTTTTTGAAATTTCTCAGATGTTTTAATCTAAATTTTAAAAATTCAATACTTTTGAAATGTATGCTCATATATGGTAGAAAGAAGTTGTCCATATTTGTTTTCTTCAACCAAGTAAGCCAATTTATATAAGGACATGTATTAC
Source organism: Eulemur rufifrons (assembly GCF_041146395.1). NCBI lineage: Eukaryota > Metazoa > Chordata > Mammalia > Primates > Lemuridae > Eulemur > Eulemur rufifrons. The sequence goes on along the minus strand of NC_090995.1, from coordinate 5,111,976 downwards.
TCTTCTTGGGATTTTTATTATATAAATTTAAGGTATACAACAAGATGTTTTGATATAAATATCCATAGTGGAATAATTACTATAGGTAAGTCAGTTAACATATCTATCACCTTCCATAGTTACCTTTTGTGTGTATGTGCTTGTGTATTATAAAAAAATCTACCATCTTAGAAAATGTGCAATATATAATGCAATATTAATAACTATAGTCCTCCTGCTGTATATTAGATCTATGGATTTATTTATAGTTATACTGTATAAATGCAAATTTGTAACTTTTGACCTGTATCTTCCCATTTCTACCCTTTGCCCACCTCATGTAACTATTGTTCTACTTTCTGCTGCTATATATTCAACTTTTCTTTCTATTTTTTAGATTCCACATATAAGTGAGATTATGCAGTATTTTTTTCTATTTCTGGCTTATTTCACTTAGCATAATGTCCTCCAGGTGCATCTATATTACTACAAATGGCAGTATATGCTTTTTAAAGACTGCGTAATATTCCATTGGGTATGTATAACATAGTTTCTTCATCCATTCATCTGTTGATGGACACTTAGGTTGGTTTTGTGTCTTCGCTGTTGTTAATAATGCTGCAATGAACATGGGAGCACAGACATCCTTCAAGGTACTGATTTCATTTCCTTTAGGTGTATACCCACAAGACAGATTGCTGGATTATATGGTAGTCGTATTAAATAATCTTATCAACTTCTTGCAAATTTAAGCACACCTCATCTACTAAGGATTTTTTTTCTTTGAAAACACCATTTTTAAATTTTGGGACTTCTAAAATAGTCTTTTCGTATCTAACAATAGTTATTTCTTTTCCATTTTGGTTGGTAGTCCAATATAAAAAAGAAAAAGTCTGCTTTTTTGGTTGATAGTCCATTGGTTCCATCTTTCTCTATGAATGGTATTCTTTCTTGCACTACCTAAAAAAACTTATTTCAAATTGTTTCTATTTTGTTCATATACTTTGGAAGTTTATTCGACAAAATTAGTTTAGTGGTTTGCCGCCACCAATTCCCCTGGGGCCTGCAATCCATCAGGTCCTTCCTGGAGAGAGATTGGAGAGACCACAGATCCATTCGCTGTACCAGCTTGTGTGGTCCTACATCTGCACTATTACGTGTGTGTGTGTTTCCTCTAATATCTGTGGCGTGCAAGTTCACATAAAGTCTAGCTTCAATTGTTTTAGCCTATGATTCAGGTGTTTGTTTCAAGGAGTGATCGCAACTGCAGTCCCCTTGCTTGGTGAGGCATTTTGGTCCCATGCCCTGTGCTGGAGCAGAGCTCCCGGCCACCTCTGCTTGCTTCTGATGCAACCAAAACGTCCTGCAGTTTCATCCTTGTAGACATTATAGCCTCTTCAAATTCTAGTAGAAATATTTGTTTAATTTTGAGCACAGCCGTGTCCTCGTAGTTTTCCCTGGTTACATTTTACGTATTCTTGCTTTGTCTTTGCTGTAGACACAAAATCTGACACAGTCTTAACCAGAAATCATTCACTCCTACCAAGTCAAAGTAACTCCCTAAATTCCTTCCTATGCAATGTTGTATCTACAATGGAAGTTATTTTATTTCAACATAATGTTTAAAATAAAGTACAGTAGTTAGATAGTAAGTGATAATATTTTGTAAATCATTTTCACTATACTTTTTCAGATTATGATTTGCTATTACAGCAACTTAGATGTTCATATCTAAAACATTCCATAAGGATACTGATTGGAATTGCATTAGTAATAGGTCAATTCATAAAGGTTTGGCAATTTTAAAACACTGCCATTCTAGGAATGTTATATCTCTCTATTGGGGAAGTTTTGTTTTTTTCCTGCTATGAAAATTTGTAATGTTTGTACTTTTTTAGTTAATTTAATCCAAATACTTTTAAAACCTATTATGAATGAATATCTTTTCAGTTTTTATTCTAAGTGATCAATGCTAGTGTAGACAATAGCTACTCATCTTTGTGTACATATTGTTTATAAAGAAAGCATCTCAATTTTTCTATTAGTAATTCTAAACTACTTTAGGTCTCTTTTGGTGGAATCAAATGACAATTATATAATTTAGACCTAAAAATCATATTGTCTATTTATTCAATATTTATATTATTTATTTAATTTTTACCTTATTGTATAAATAGGACTTCCACTATAATGATGAACAATATTAGTCATAAGGGCATTACTGTTCTTATTTTAATAGAGGTAGTTTTAGCATTTCACAATTTAATATATCTGCACTTTATTTTTGTTTAAAAATATCTTTTTCATTTTAAGTAGTGTTTTTCTTTCCCTCCCCTTTATGTAGAGCTTTGATTAGAAATTTTTGTTGAATTTCACCAATGTCTTCTCAGTATCTATTGATACAATCATTTTTTTTCTTCTTTGTCACTCTGATATCATGAATTATTCTGATACTCTATGTAGTGGTGAACCATCTACAGTTTTGCACTTGGTCATTGTTTGCTTTATTTAAAAATACACTTTTAGATTTGCTTTGCTATTATTTTATTAAAAAGAGTATTTGCTCTATATTTATTAAGACTTTTGTACAATACCTATCAGACTTTGGTATTAAGGTTATCTAGGAGTCCTAACATGAAGGAAAGCATTTTCTATATTTTCCTGTAATCTGGACGAGTTAAACAACATGGGGAATATTATTTTTAATTTAAATATAATTTAGCTTTAAGACATTGGCATATGTTTATTTTTCAGTCCTTTTCATGGTTATTATTCTCAAAACTTCTTCTTTTTATTGCAACAATTTTGGTTTACTCCACCAAGAAACATCCATTTTATTTTAAATGTACTCCACAGATCTTCACAAAATAGCCTCCAGATTTATAAGATTTTTTCTAGCAAATGCATATTGATAGATTTTTAAGTGTTCCAAGAACAAAAGCAAATTTTCTTTCTAGAATATAAATATCTATGTATGTCTATTAAAATAAAATTACTGAGCATATTATCCATTTAGCTCTTTTTGTCAACTTGATCTGTCAAATTCTGAAAGAGGTATTATATTATCAACCACTATAAATTAAATTTTTTTATACAATCTTCTCTGTGTTCCTAGGCGTTTATAGATTTGTCTTGTACATCGTTTGGTGCATAAAGTTTTATGACTATAGATTATTCTCAGCTTTCACCTTTTATCATTTTATAGTAAAACTCTTTGTCCAGTTTAATATATTGTCCTTGAATTTTGTTTTGTCTTTTATTAATAGTTCCCCTTTTGCCTTCCTTTTGTTTACAGTTGCCTGGAATATCTGCTCATCTTTGTATTCAGACTTTCCTTTCCATCAGCTCTGCTTTAGTGGAAGTCCACAGTCTAAATGTTGTGTCTAATTTTCCCTTCTCAGCTTATTGAGTGCTTAGATGAGTCATCGTTTTTCTTTTCCTGTTCAAACAGATTAAAAAGTAAAACCCCAACAAAATTCAGGTTTATATTGCTTACAAGAAATAAATTTCAAGAGAGAAAACAAAAAGGCTATGTGCTCCTTAGCACCTACACAGGATAGAGCGTAGGGTCTCTCAAACTTGGGTGAATCAGTGAGAAATGAGAGACAGCTGAGCTAAAAAGCCATTTCCCCCCTACCCTTTTCTGAGGATGAAAATGAAGCCTGTTTGTGGACAAAACTCCCTGCCTAGCATAGGTTGGAAGAATTACGTAAATTTTTCTGGAGATTTTATATTGTTATTTCCTCTCCTACAAAGCCTAGCCAGGGAAGCATATTCCTTCTTTTTAAGCGTACCCAGTTCTACAGCCAGGTCCCAACTGAGCTTTCTAATCCCTAGAGAAGCATCTCTCACCTTAGTATAAAAGCAGCCCTATAATTTTCAGAGAAACAGATTCTCCTAGATGTGATATGATCTCAGATTTATTAACTTGTTTATTGGCTTTCTTTTTCCTTTTTGGACAAAAGCTCTCGGTAGAAAATTATTCAACCTTGGAATTAAATCAGTAACCATTTGAAGCAAAATTTCCAAGAAGCTTCCAAGTTGCCCTTTTATTATCATAATTTTTATTTTTTGTAAGGGGGAAGCGTAATGCAGAGAACAAACACTCCTGATGCGTCTTCCTTGTGGAAGGGAGCGCCACTGTAGCAAAAATGTGTGGTCAGTCTTTACTCCCTCATTGCTTTCTTGGAGAAGAGGTGAATTTGAGAGACACGGCATGTCTAGCTCAGCTGCTTCTGCCTCTTCCTCTCAGAAGGCAACAGAAATAAAATAGTATGCATTCTGCCTTCTCCCTTTGTGCTTTATATTCTAAAGTGTTAGGCCTGTCCCTGCAAGATATGGGGGCAGGGAATATAGAGGTAATTGCATTTCAGGAAAATGGAAGGATCTGGTGCATTGGCTTGAAAACAGAGTTGGCAAGGAAGTGGAATCTGGGGAACACAAAATTCTAGTTGAAACTTAGTGGTTTTCAGCAGTTTCGATTGTTCTATGCAGATGGTTTTGAAGTTGACTACTAACTCTATACCCAAGAAGATTTTAAGTGCTAGGTGACCTGTGACATTTATATGGGAAACCATCTTGTTTAGGGTATGTAATTTAGTACTAACTGCTGTGTCCTAGAAAGATCACTAAGTCCTAGCTAGCTATTCTGGGAATTTTTTTCAGTGTTAAGCTGGTTTGGTCCTCTGGCTAGTGGCTGGTTTTAATGAACTAGCTAGCCTATGCAAGCACGCGGGGCCTTTGCAAATTCTGGGAGATCTTAAGGGTCTCAGCAAGAGAAATTCAGCCACAGCAGGGCCTCACTAGCCTTACAACAGCAGATCAACCAGAATTATCAAAAGCTTAATCTTTAGATGATGCAGGTTCTAAAGAAGAAGCTTCTATAGCTTTCCCTTTGCCTGTGTTGGCCCAACATAAGCTGAGTGGGAATGGGACAGGGATTGAATTATGGAAAATGAGTCTTTTTTTTTTTGCATGCCTCTTAGAAATTAGGAGACAGAACACACTTATTCTGGGTTTTTTTCCTGATTTTTTTCAGCCTCCCATTCAGGCTAGTCTCCAAACTAGCATCTAAAATCTATTTCTCCCAGAAAGAACTAATCTGAACACTTACGTGCTGCGCCATTTATGTTATTTTTTTTATGTTGTTTAAATTGTATTCCATTCCAAAGGAGAAATCTGAGGACTGGCTAAATTCTTGAGCTCAGGTTACTTTTATAAGCAATTAGACATTGCTTTCCCTACGTGTTCCCAACTTGGCTCAGTATACTTAAATTATATATGTTTTAATTATGGATTTTAGTTGATTCACTCAAAATACAAGAGTAGATTTTATAAATCAACAAAAAGTAAAGGGAGCCCACATCAGAAATAGAACATATCATCTTCTCTACTTGGAGCGCAAAAACCAACTCAGTTGAATTATTGCAGACACAAAGACTAAAAAGGCAATTGAAAAAGCTTATTCTGAAAACGCTGTCTGAGAAGTCAAGCTTGCACATAAAATTTTAAAAGTGGGTGATATTAAGAGAGGTGGGGAAGTATAGACCAGCCTTGCTTTCATATCGGGAGTGGTAGAAGGATGAAAACCAAATAAAAAAGACAGAATTATTAAGCTCGGGGTAAAGAGAGAGATTTCCCTAGGAGAAAGGTTCACATATTAGGAGAAAAACTAGACAGACATGAAAAGAATCTTACAGGGACAGATACAGAAATAGAAAGAGAAAAAGATATACTTATTTCTAGCGTCTCTTAAAATATGGTATATCTGGGGGGGTGGGGAGTTTATTTGCTATTCAATCAGTAAAAGTGATAGGGAACAAAAATAAAACAACAGAAGAGAAACCAAATCTGAAATAATCTCCAAGAATGTGCCAGGATCTACGAAAGTATCCATGGGTAGCTTCCTACAAACATGAAAAGAGAATTTAGAGAAATAGCAGTCGAGCAACTGCCCTGTACAAGTTGGAATTGCTCTACAAAGTGGTTGCAGAAAATCGGGCAAGATTGTAAATGGTAAGACCGAGGAGATGAGTGGAGGAAAAAAAAGAAAAAAAAAAAAAAACCACCAAAACATTATTATTTGAATTTCTAAGAGATATAACCATCGTCAAATGAGGATACAGATATTTACTGTGCCTTAGAAATTTTTGAAATTAAGACCTTAAGGCACGCCATAGGAAAGACAGGACATAGGACAGAAGAGTAGGGAAGAAAGTAGCAGATTATATTCAGGCCTGGGTTGATTGTTTCTGAGGGAAGAGTATTTCCTGTGTGGGACTGTCCAATTCAAACAGAAGAGCCGGGTGCAGTGGCATGCACCTAGAGTCCTACCTATTCGGAGGCTGAGGCAGGAGGCTCACTTGAGGCCAGGACATCTAGGCCTCAGTGCACTATGACCAAGCTTGTGAATAGGCACTGCGCTCCAGCCTGGGCAACACATCAAGACCCCCATCTCTGAAAATAACAGTAAAAACAATAATAAAAATATTTTTAAAGGAGCACAAGATTTGATTAAACCATGAATGCTTCTGTCGGACCCCAAACTTCTTAATATCCCTTTTATCATTAAAAAGAATACAAAAAAAATTAGAGACCTTTATTAGAAAATCACATATATGAGCTATAAAGCAAAAAAAAAAAAAGGGAAGGAAGGTACATAATGTCAATGCTTTGGTTTGAATGTGTTCCCTCCAAAATTCAGGCGTTGCCAATGTGACAGTATTAACAGGTGGGGCTTTTAAGAGATCACATCATGAGGGCTCCTCCCTTGTGACTATGTTAGATGCTATTATAAAAGGGCTTGCTGGACGGCATTAGTCTTGCTTGTCCTTCCACCTTCTATTACGTGATGATTTACCAAGAAGGCACTCACCAGACGCCAGCAACTTGATCTTGAAATTCCCAGGCTCCAGAACTCTGAGAAATAAATTTCTGCTCTGTATACATTATCCAGTCTCAGGAGTTCTTTAATAGCAACAGGAATGGATTAAGATGGCCAGTACTCTACACTGGCTCCAACATGCGATGGAGCGAAAAGAGAAAGCAAGATCAATTTCAGAAGCAGGTCAAATTATCAGAAACTAAGTTTTCTTGAAAGCAGCACAGAAAAATAGTAGAGATCATGGAACATCATATCCCACCACTCCAGGAAAAGAAATAGAAGGAAACACGAACTAGTACTTAGTGTGTTCAAAATTTGCGGAAAGCCAGTGTCTTGAGGAGCAAACTCAGGTGGTGTAGGTAGGTCTTCGCTAGTTTCTAAGAGCATCAGCAGCCTCAGCTGACGAACTTGGAAACGGCAGTTCTCCAGCTGAAACTCATGAGTGAGACTACTTCGCTACAAACAATGTTCTCAATCCTGACAGCACACCAAAGTCACCTAGAGAGCTTTTTGATACCACTGCAATCACAGATGTACCCCCAGAGATTCTGATGGAATTAATTTGGGGGCAGGCCCAGCCATCAGTATCAAAAGGCCCCCAGGTGATTTTAATAGGCTGCCATAGTTAAGAACTACTGTTTTATAGGCCCAAGCAAGTGATGCTCGACCCTGGAGGTATATTAGAATCCCATAGAAAGCTTTTAAAATATATCCAAGCTTGGACCTAAAACCAGAGGGGGTGGGGGTGGTCAGGACACCAGTATTTTACCCCAGTGATTCTAAATCACAGCCTGACTTGGGGAGCAAGGACTCCAGCAATCCACAGCGACAGGCATTGGCGGCAGTTGACTGTTCACAGGCTAAAAAAGTACCTGCTCACAAAACATTATGGAGATTTACCCATGCTCGGTTCAGTACGGAGTTGCTAGAAACACAGGGCTCAAACGGGAAATGAAAACACAAAGGTTTTAAATATGGAAGAAAGACACTTCAGTTAAGATCTAGATGACTGAGGATGCCAAGATTGGAAAGTTTCAAGCTGTGAAAAAATTCTGCAACATCCCAAATGCCATTCTTTGAGAGAAGAGATAGTTTATATATTTCCCCTGAATACAGTGAGTCTTTGACCCAGAAGCTATTGTAAATGGTATATTTTTGGTTTTTGATTGTTTATTGCTACTATGTAGAAATGCATCTAAGTTTTGTATAATGACCTTGAATTCAGTGAGCATTGTACCTGTATCTATTCTAACCATTGATTCTATGTTCAAATTCATATTATCTGTGAAAAATGACACTTTATTTCTTTTCCATTCATTTATTTAGTTTGCCTTATTTGTACTTGAGACTTCTAGCAAAAAATATTGATTATAAGTGGTGATGATGGACATTTTTTTTCTGAGTTCTAATTTCAAAGTAAAAATTATTTCACCTTTAACTGTGATGTACGCTGCAGAGGGTTTTGTTTGCTTATTTGGAGGGAATACAGTTTATCAGACTAGATGTATCAGTTTTCCATAGCTGCATAACAAATTACCACAAATTTAGTAGCTCATCCCTGTTTATTAGCTCACAGTTCTACAGATCAAAAGTCGAGGGGGCTTCTGCTAGCTTCTCTGCTTAGAGTCTAGAAGCTCAAATATCAAGATGTTGGCCAGGTCTGATGCTTTTCAGGTTGTCAGCAGAATCCAATGTGATTGAAGGACCCAGGTCCCCCTTTGCCTTGCTCCATGTCAGCCAAAGCTCCTACCAATGGTGACCTTGAGCCTCCCTGACTTCCCATTTTTGCTATCAGGTATAGAAAGCTCTGTTTTTAAAGGGATTTTTGTCATTCAATTAGGTTAAGCCCCTCCCATGTGCCATATAATGTAACAATCACTGGAATAACATCTGATCAAATTCACAGGTTCCACCCACCTTCAAAAAGCAGAGGATTATACGAGGACCAGAGTCCTTTAAGGCCATTCTTAAAATTTTGCCTATGACACTGTGGGAGTTTCCCTTATCTTTCTACTTTGCCTTAGTTTTTATCATGAATCCTTTCTGACAAATGATTTTTGTGAATCTTTTGTGAGAAATATGTGCATTTTCAATTTAATCTGGTGAATTACACTGACAGATTTTCAAATTCTAACGAACCTCACCTTCCTGGAATAAACATAATTTGGTCAGATATTTTATGTAAATAGATATGTGTATGCACAATTATATGTATATATGTAATACACATATATGCAAATATGGATTTAACTTGTTGATTAGATGTATCACTTCACATGTTTCATCTGTTCTTGTGTCATCTTTTAGTATTTATGCTTTTGTAGGGATTTGTACATTTTATCTAAATTTTCTAAGTTTGGGGCATAAATTAGTTTTAATATTCTCTTATTGTTTTCATGTCTGTAGGAACTGTAGTGATGGCCCCTTTTCCATTCCTTATATAAAGGCATTTGTGTGCATTCTCTCCTTTCCCCCTGTACAATATCACAGAGTGTTTGTTAGCTCCATTAAAATTCTTTTCTTCTTTCTACTTTCTTTGTGTTTTCTCACCTTACCTATTTTTCTGCCTGCTTGATCTAGCAATTACTGATAGAAAAGTATTGATGTCTCTAACTGTAATAGTAGGTTTGTTAAGGCTTTTCATGTTTTCTTGTAAAATTGCCCATTTTATCATTATGTAATGCCCCCTTTATAACTGATAATTTTCCTGGTTTGAAGTCTGCCTTGTCTGAAATATAATTACTCCAGCTTTCTTTTGATGAATGTTAGCATGCTTTATCTTTTAACTTTTCTGATTCTTTATATTTAAAGTAGGTTTTGTAGATAATATATAGTTGGTTCTTGTTTATACTCCCTCATTCTTGCAGCCTATATTTTTCAATTGACATATGTATGTTTATTATAAATGATTCACATATAGAGTGATTATTTATATAGCTGAATTAATATGTATGGCTTTTTTTTTTTTTTTTTTTTGAGACAGAGTCTCACTCTGTTGCCCGGGCTAGAGTGAGTGCCGTGGCGTCAGTCTAGCTCACAGCAACCTCAAACTCCTGGGCTTAAGCGATCCTACTGCCTCAGCCTCCCGAGTAGCTGGGACTACAGGCATGCGCCACCATGCCCGGCTAATTTTTTGTATATATATATTTTAGTTGTCCATATAATTTCTTTCTATTTTTAGTAGAGACGGGGTCTTGCTCTTGCTCAGGCTGATCTCGAACTCCTGACCTCTAGTGATCCACCCGCCTCGGCCTCCCAGAGTGCTAGGATTACAGGCGTGAGCCACCGCGCCCGGCCAGGCTTTTTTTTTTTTTTGAGATGGGGTCTCACTATATTGCCCAGGCTGGTCTCAAACTCTCTGACTCAAGCAATCCTCACCTCAACCTCCTGAGTAGGTGGGACTATAGGCATGAACCATTGCACCCAGCTGCTATGGTTTTATTGTGCCCTCAAAGTTCATGTGTTGGAAACTTCATCCTCAGTGTGGCAATGTTGGGAAGTGTGGCCTAATGAGAAATGTCTGGGTCATGTGAGCACCACCCTCATGAATAGGCTAATCAGGTTAGCATGGAAGTAGATTTGTGATAGCAGGAGTGAGTTCCTTCTAAAAGGATGAATTCATCCCCCTCTTGCTCTCTCTCTCTCTCACGCTCTCTTTGTGCTTCAGGCATGGGATGATGCAGGAAGAAGGCCCTTGTAAGATGTTGATCCCCTGACGTTGGACTTTCCAGTTCCAGAACAATGAGTCAATGCATTTTTGTTCCGTATAAATTACCCAGTCTGTTGTATTTTGACATAGCAGCACAAAACAGACTAAGGCATATCTATTATGTTTTAAGTTTATTATATGACATATATATTTGTAACTGTTCTCTATTTGTTCTCTTATTCTGTTTTCTTTTTCCTCCTCTTTCTGTCTTTTCTACTTTTAAAGGAGCATTTTATATGGTTGGAGTCTCTCTTCTTTCTTAACTTTCAATCATACTTCTTTTTCTAAAAATTTCAAGTTGTTTCCTTAAAAATTGTAATTTTACAATTATAACCAATCTAGACTCACTTTCAGATAGCACTATATCACTTCATGTGTAAAGCAGGTACTTTATTAACAAGTACTTTACTTTGTAACCAGGTACTGTATGAGTTGAATTGTGCTCCCCAAAAATATTTCTTGAAGTCCTAACCCTATTCTCTCTTTTTATTATTTTTTTAATTTTTATTCTCTTTTTCTCTTTGCTTGTCCGTTTGTGAAGTTTCCACAGATGTGTCTTCAAGCTCACTGATTTTTGTTTTCTTGCCCATGGCCAGTGTACTGATGGACTCTTGGAAGGCGTTCTTCATTTGTTACAGTTTTTTTTATTCCTAGCATTTCCTTTTGATTCTTTCTTAGTTTCCATCTCTCTGTTTACATGACCCATCTGTTCTTGTGCATTGTCTGCTTTTCCCACTAAAGTCCTTAACATATTACTCATAGTTATTTTAAATTCCTTTCTGAGAATTCCAAAAACTGTAATATCTGAATCTGGCTCTCATACTTGTTTTGCCTCTTCTGATTGTGTGTTTTTTTTTTTTCTTTTTAAAATGACTTTTAATTTCCTATTAAAAGCTGGATATGTATCAGGGATATATCAGGGAATTCAAATTTAGGTAAAAGTCCTTTAGGTGAGATTTTATATAATCTGGCTATGAATGTGGGAGGATGGGGTCAAAACAACCTAAACAGTCATTTCTCAAGAGCAATAATTTTTGAGAGCATAAGAGAACATACCAGGCACTAGGCTAAGTACGTTAAATAAGATGTCTCCTTATATCATAGCCTTAAAAGAGTCTCATACCTAATTTACAGATGAAGAAGTAGAAAATTAAAATCTTCCCATGGCTGTGTATATGTTAAAGAATAGAAGGCTGAATTCAATCCCAGACTGGTCTGATTGCAAAGATAATATTTCTTAGCATTACTTTCCACAGCCTACTGAAGCATCTAACTTTATGGAATTACATGTATGAGCTAGTGCATTAGGGTTCATCTTAGCCTTTATGTCTTATCTCACTCTTAGAACGATTTGGTTCCGGAGAACATCTGCACATTTTTTCTTTACAGACTTTTTTTTTCTATAAAACTTTTATATAGACCATATGTGCCAAACAAAGATTGAAATACCTTAAAATATTAATTTTCAATCCTTTCCTTTCAGGGAGATCCTATCAGTATTTATATTCTGCCTATAAAAATAGAGATTAAAAGAATTAATTAAATTCCAAAGATCACAATTTTGTGTGAAGGAGCCAGTTGTGAACTCTAGGAATTTTACCTTGAAGTTCGTACACTTAACCTCGATAATGTGTTATCTTGTTTGATGAGTAGTCTGTTGAGGTTTTTTATGGCTGGGTAATAATATGGTAATACTTTTCCCACTTATAAATTCATTGTAATCTTTTCTAAGAGATTATTAATGTAGAACAAATTCTAAGTTACTGTAATCATGGCTGATCTATTTATCCATAAAATAATAATTATTAAAATGTATTTCATCACATTGTGCATTTAGTGCTCAAAATCAGCTGAGAAGTTCTATCTCTGAATCCATCAACACCCTCCTTCCACCCCAGCCTTTGTCCTTAATCATCTTGTCCTCTTTTCAGGAATGACATCGCTGATACATGTTAGTTCCATTGACAGCTGTCACCACATCCTGGAAAATCCCAACATTTCCTTCAGTTACACTATTTGAAATATGCAGGACTTCACATTTATATTGTATTATTTGCAATCTGGCCCCAATCTGGGATAATATTTTAAAAAAGAAATGTATGGTTAACTCTTAAAATAGTTTTCCCACTATAATACATAACTTCTGTGAATTGTGAGCTTCTTTTCTATTTGAAAAATATTAAAAATCCTGATGGGGTTAAGGATGATAAAAAAATAGTAATGTGGTGTGATGAATGAGGGTAGAGAGGTTATGATGGTTTTAACAAATATCTGCACAGCTCTTTTATAGTGTTACTGATATTTGTTAAAAACATGTTTAAAAATGGATGTCAGAAATATTCAAACTCTTCTAGAAAATAAGCCAAATTTTGTTCCCTAAAATTCCTCACTATAGTGAGAATATTCCAGACCTCAAGATATAGACCTGTGCCTATCAGCCACGTTGGCTTTCCCGCTGGGAATCCCATGGATCCAATCTAATTCTACAGGTCACGCCCCTTAAACCTAATAGCTATTATTTCCTCTTCTGCATTGTTTTCTGGCTCCCCTACTACACCAAGATTCAGAATTGATTCAGAATTTGTCCCAATGATTATGTGTTTGACCATGAAGAATGATACCTTATTGTCCAGTATAAGTGAAGGAGAAGGTAAAAAATACTCTCTATTTAGTTCCTTCTGTCTTATAGATGCAAAGACTGTCCTGAAGAAGTAATGGGAGCCACAGACTTGGAGATCTAGGTGCAAAGTCCTGCTAAAAACACAAGTGTTCATCTCAGAGCAAAGAAAAAGCCAATACTAATTGTTACAGTGCCTTTGTTTCACAGACATGTGAAAAATTGTCTTAGGCAGAGCCTTCTCCCAGCATATGACTCCCTCAACTGGCAACCCTACCAACGTGGCATGATTTGAAAGACAAGGGAAAGGGTTATAAATTATACACCATTGTAATTCAATGTAAAATTGTCACTCATCAGGTGGGCCATACCATTCATAAAGACCTTCCCAGCTCATTACACTGGACTTCTTAATTTGGTTCTTGTGCGGTAGTTAATTTTCTCTGTAATTGAAAGAGTATCCATTGCAAATGATTTCTAGGAGCAAGTGAACCTGACGTTTTGCTCAACTGATCAGTGGATGTTAAACTCTTTTTCTTTATTAATTTGCAGGGATTTCTTTGTGTCCTCTGAATTTCTAACTTGATTCCAGAAAAGGTCATGCATTCAAAAAAGGAGCCTTACAGTTGGTGGTAATCAGTTATCTTGCTGTCAATTTCAGAGAAAAAAAAAAAAAAACAAGCTGGCAGATCAGGTGGACACAAGAAAATTAACCCAAGGTAACCTTAGGTTTATGACACTGAAAAGCTGGTTAACTGTGCTGTGAACTGTGCATTGTAGTAAAACACCTCTGTGAATTGTAAAGAAAAATAAAAGTTCTCCCTGGCAATGCTTCAGTACTGCCTAAAGCAAGCTATTTTATATTTTCTCATGTGGGAAAATAACTATGATTGGGTATACAAGACACTTAACTCAGCACAATGAATATTACTTGATGACTCTTTCCAAGGCTATTGACAACAGTGATAATTCTCATTCGAAAGTGGACATCAATCATTTCAAAATTTCAACAAATATGTTAAGCACGATGGGTTCGCATCAAGTTTCCCAGTCCTCCAAATAATTACTCGACTCAATAGGATGGTTCCTTATACTGTTACCTTAAATTTGCACAGCACCTCCCTAAGCAGCACAAGTGATTTCCAGACCACATCTCACTAATTCTTCTAAAAGCACTGCCAGGAGATAAGGCCAAGAGAAATTAGAAAAGACTTTTTTCTACATAAAAAAAGTATCTTCCATGGTTTAAAAAAAAAAAAAAAATCTTTCATCCGTTGTAGGGAGTCTCTGTATATGTGATGATAGCTTCTATTGTTAAGCAGTCAGAGATGCCTTCAAAGATATTTTTTAAGCTTCCTTTTTATTTGTATCAACAACTTAAAAGAAAAAAATCCTTTCTGATGTGTGTTTTTGTTTGAAGTAATAAGAAATTGAAAGAAAGTACCTTTGACACAGTCTTGAAGGGCTTAGTCAGAATATTATACAAGAGAACAAACTGCACAAAAGCAGCTGATGATGTTTATTGTAAGTCTGGGGATGGGAAGGTCCAGGTGAGCTTTCAGTGTTGAAAATACAAGTGGGGGCTCATTTAGCTTATTAAGGGACCTGGGAAGCAACAAGGAGTCCTAAAAGCGTGGGACAGCTATCCTGCTGCAGTTAGCGTGCAGAGGTAGATGCTATTAAAGACGATCTTTCCCAGCACACTGAAAAAAAAAAAAAAAAAAAAAAAAAAAAAAACATGAAGTGCCACCAAGAATGTTCAGTTTTTCAAATGTCAAGACTTATTTATGGGAAAGAGATGGAAGCTTGAGGATGAAACTTATGATCCTCTGTCACATACTCCTCGACAATTCTGTAAAAAGATAGAAGGACATTTGAATCCGTCTTGGAAACAAGTTCAGAGAGCCATCAAAGTTCCAGAAATTCTGTGAGATAGCCACTGGCTTTCATGCAAAGAGAGCAGACCCAGGCTGAGTCATGCATCACCAGTCCTCGCCAGAAATACTGGGGAGGATCCTGGACCCTAAGAACACCGCTGAGTTTGAAGGATGGAGAAGCAGACATTAACCAGGACAACATAAATAAGAATAAGGTCAATGAGAGCAACAGCATGAGATGAAACTCTCAACCTAGCGTGGCCGATTTGGGGGGGCAGCAGTGTTGCAGGAGGCTACACCTGTCCACAATGAGGTGAGTAGCTCTCGTCTGGGGTGATTAGTCTGGGAGAATCACTGGGAGTAGCTGCCATGCTAGACACTGGCAGTGATGGCTACCTTGGCAGAGAGCGAGGGAATAAGAACAGTAGCCTTCTGGAGAAGGCGTTTCAGTAGGGACAGTTAGGGACAGCCATTGTTCATTGAAAAGACTGCTGGTGAAATTTATCCCCAAGAGAAGCACAGGTCTTCCTACGCTGGGGCAGATGCCCAGCAGCGTGGGACTGGCACCTAACTCAGCAGCGTCACCGGGACCCGGGGGAACCCATGCAGAAAACGAATGTCCTCTGTCAGGATTACCCATGGGCCACTGCCCTCAAGGAAACACAAATTAAACCAATAACTCAAGTGTCATGGATGAGAAAAGGCATTGAATAGAAAATTAGAAGACCTTTCTGAAAAAATCTCCAAGCTTTTCATATGTATAACTTTATCTTCAACACCCTATGAAATGGATCAAAGGGGGTTTTTACCACTTCTTTAAATAAAAAGAGCATCCATCACAGAGGTCATTCTGTTAAACTCCCAACGTCATTCAGTCCCCTACTAGAAATATAGTCTCCTGATACATGGGAAGACAGGTAAGAACGCTTTCTTCTTTAATATAGATCTTTAATCTCATTTGTTTACAAGATTGGATTATATCATTTAATATTGGGCTCAATGCTTACCCATTTTTTCCTAAGCTTAAACATCCCTGTAAACAGGTTCATTCCTATTCCTACATCACTATTACCTTGTAAATTATTGTTAAATTTTATATTCATTTATTTCTGAACCTCTAATTAATGAGTATGACTGAAATCATCTTAGCTTTATTGCTCTAACCTCAAGCACTCTCCTTAAATAATTCCCACGTGTCCACCATAAACCATGCTGTGTTACATAAGAACAAGTCTTCCTCCTTACGAATCCATTATCTAGCGGGGGAGAAAAATATTAAAACTCTAATACAATAGCGAGAACTGCTACAATATACCTTGATGCAATGTGCCATCTGAAAAAATAGAGCAGTGACCAATTTAATTCTGAGTGTTTTAGAATAATTCACATGTCATAGATATGGAAAGGGCCTAGAAGAGAAAGCAGTTTATGTGTGTAGCACATGTATGTTCTAACCTACGCAGTAGTTTCAAAAATTATACTATGTATTTACCACAACTGTTTACAGAAGTTCCTACGAAACGTGAAACGAGGCTCAGACGTTAAACCACTAACATGATGAGTAAGTAGCAGACCCAGGACATAAACCTCAGACTTCTGGCTTTAGATCTTCTCTCCTTTCCACCATGATGACACTTGAACCTAACGCTGAAAGAGGGACGTGATGGATTGAAGGGAAAGGCAGTAGAGAGAACGCGTGATCGAAGCTTCTGTGGCGTGGAGAAAGGAGCAAAAGGGACATAGTCCTAATTTCCTCTTTTCTCTAAAGGCGACAGTATGTCCTCACAGGGTCGTTACGAAGATGTGATGATAGCGTAGCGCACTGCAGAGCCCTCAGAAAGACCTCAGACGCTGAGCTACTACTCTTGCTGGAGTGTAGGAAATACAGGCTGGGGCAAATCTGGAAATCAGATTATTAAATACCAATTCTCAGTTCAGTACTGTGATATTAACCTAACATTATCTTAATTGCCTGCGTGTGAAATGCCTTCCATTTTCATGTGAATCTTCCTTTGCAATCCATGGCACTTTATTTGTATTTCTCTTAGAGAATCCTCTTTTATAGTGAAGTCCAATTTCTCATCTCACGCTAATGGTGAGGTGAGAAAGAGCATTTTAATAATCTTTACCTGGCTAAACAACTAATACAATGATCAACAAAGGGAAAATGCTTGAACGTGTTCTTTTTTTTTTTTTACATTAAGGTTTATATGAAACATAAAATGTAAGACTTCCATGCCCATATTTATAGCCCCTGTTCCAATTTGCGGTGCTCGATATATATTTGAATGAATGAATAATTGTGCAATACCTATTTGTTGATGGATTAATGTGTTTCAAGTTCCTGGAAGTTATATTTGACAGGAAGTACCTTATTTTGCATTCTGTTGTATGTAATCTATTTGGAGGTTTTCAGCATACTGTACTTTAAAAGCAAGGCAATTTATATGAAGCGTATTTGCAAATGAATAACCCCATATTTAATGTATGTATAAAGCTGTTTTTGAGCCAGCTGAACTCATTAAGGTGTAGTCAAGAAACAGCATTTTTTCTCCTCTCACAAATATTTTCAAACATGAGTTATTAGATCTCCTTCTCTTGCTCTAGACACAATACAGGCTGATTCCATAAGACTTGTCGTGATTTTCACATCTTAGAAGAACCTTAGGTCAGTCTCATTTTCAGAGTATTCATAAATTCAATCTAATCTAAATAAAAATTTTAATCTCACCACAAAATTAAAGATTTTCTCTGCCCTTCAGGTCTGAAAGAGCTAGTGTCTCGATGGCCAGCAGTATAAAAGGTCTGTGTTTAACTCTCCACCTCTCCTTTCTTCTTAGTGTCAGGCAAAGGCAGGCAGAGACTAGAGGGGGAAAGTTACAGGTCTGTTTACTTAGCTGGTGAGTATTTCTAGTGATTCTTGACTATAAAACATCCTCTGTCCTGGCAGGTGCTCTAGAGCAGCAGTCCCCAACCTTTTTGGCACCAGAGACTGGTTTCATGGAAGACAATTCTTCCGTGGACATGGGGTGGGAGGAACTCTGGCAGCCAGTTCCTAACAGGCCAGGGACTGGGACCTGTCCACAGCTCAGGGGTTGGGGACCACAGCTCTAGAAGTGTCCTTCATGACCTTGTGGGTTGGAGAGTGGCTCCTGGTTGTTCAGTCAGCTCCCTGTTGCAGGGGATGCATGCTGGGTACTTCCTGAGACTTACCTGTAGCTGGTTCCAGGTACCCCTCACCCTGGCAGGCCTCTGGTGTAGTCTTTCTGGTGACTCACAACTGTTCAGCTTTTAAGCCTATCTGCCCTCTTCACCCTCCTCCACTGTATGATAAAAATATAGACTTCTACCTTCACAGCCCTCTCTCCTCACGCTTTCCTTACTGACTGCCTCAGTCCAGTCCTTAGCACGTGTCAAGTTCTTTCAAGAACCCTTTTACATCATCTTTCTGTTAACAGCAGAGCACAGAACAAAAAGTCCCTGCAGCTCAGCAAGCACGGAACGTAGCTGTGAAATGCTATTTCTACCCCTCATCCTCCGAGAGATTTTCTTGCACCCGTCTATTCCCCCACCCACATTGCCTTGGAAGTTGAGCTGGTGGAAAACCTACTCAACAAATTTCTACTAAAGAACCCTTCTCTCCAGTAGATTCCTAATGATTGTAGAGGTGGACAACGCTTCTATCTGGGATCCCACTTCAGAATCTCAGCACACCCCGTTTCTCAGCTTTGTGACCTAACTCAGAGACAAGGAAGGAAGTAATGAATGGTGGACACAAAAGTATTTATCTTTTTTTTCTTTTAAGATGAAATATGATATTCACATGCTTACTGGCCATTTATAATTTTTAAAAATATTCATATATTGCATATATTTTGCCTATTGGAACATTTATCCATTTTCCTTTATTTGTATGACTATATAAAATAGTATTTTTTCTCATGAACATGGTAGTTTTTTAATAAGTGATATTTGCTTTTGTTATGTCTTAATGTATCAATTCTATCAGGCCTATTGCTTCGTTTTTTCTGCCTGTGCTAAATATCAGTAGTTTGCATAAGGCCAAGGCAAAGAAGGGTAATGTATTAGGGGGAAAATGCACGAAGAAAGAGCAAGATGCTGAATGGAAAGTGTATACCTATACAGTCTGAGACCAAAAATTCAAAGGATTAGACATTATCCCCACACCTCTGAGCATCAAAATCTTCTTTATTGAAATCTCATCTAGGATAATGCTCAGATATTCTTAGAATTGTTTTAAAAAGTTAAACCATATTTTAATTGTCACGAGTGAGGTTATGATTTTCTAAGATAGATACATTATTATAAATAAATGATAAAATTATGTTTTGTTTCATATTAGTGGTGAAAGTAGAGTTATTTCTTTAGACTACTAACAGGGATCATCTTCAAGGACTAAGATAATGAGATATTTTACTTTCTTCTTTATAAAGTCATAAATGCTTTTATCTTTATTTTTAAATAGGTGTATATACTCTTATAAAAATAAGATATATTCATTTTGAATTGAAAGAAAATAGGCTTTAACTCAAAAACTGAGATGTGCCAACAAAATTGGATTATCAAGAAAAGATGATAATGTAGTATAGAATTAGAATATTTCTTCCCCAAATTTAATGTGTTCTGAAATCACCTGGGAACTTGCTAAAATATGCACTCTCACGAAATACATATTTTTGCGGTAAACTCTGAAATTTGGTATTTTTAACAAGTTTCCATGTGTTGCTGACATTGCTGGTCTGCAGAGCTCACTCTGTATAGCAAGCATATGGAGATAATTATTAATTTTGGCAGAAGACAGAATAAGGCCTGTTTTTGTCAGAATTTGTTTCCTGTGTAGAGCATTTGCGTGAGTTTTGTTTTGCTTTGTGTGTTGTTTTGTAATCTGCCAAACGCTCTGACAAGTAAGCAGGGATAGTGACTAGAACCGAATGCCTGGCAGTGGGAAGAATTATGTAGCCTGTGATGTTAAAGTTAACTTGTATGGTCAAAAAGAACAAAAGTGTATTCTTTATAATTAGGCACAAGAGCCAAACCCCTAGTTTAAAGGAGATGATTTACTTATTCACTAATTACCCATCTTTTTTATTTTTTTTGAAGATTTTGAAATGAAAATATTTAGAGGCTGTGCAATTTTAATTGCCTTGCAACATGCTTTGCAAACTTTTCCTGAGGGCTCCTCCAGAGCAGGGTCTGTGTGTCTTATTCATCGATGTAGCCCAGCACTGGGCCTAGTATTAATATATAGGATACCCAACACAAAGTTTACTTTCTCCGTGAAATAAGTACATTGTAGAGTTACAAAGCGATGACAAATGGGTGTGTAGCAAAGTAGAGAGGAGGGAGACGGCTATAGAAGTTCTTGATTGAGACGGAGAAAGTGGCTTGACACGGGGACTTTCTCATGGTGGTGGAAACACTAACCACACTAACCACGCAAGTTCTCAAACTTCAGCACAGCCTAGGAGAACACACAGTTCTTCAGTGTCTTCAGGAGAAGACTTGTGATTCTGCAGAAGCCTGGTGTGTCATTTCATATCGACGTGGCTTGAGTCACATATTCATTCCTGACATGGCTTGATCCAACTGGACTTTGAACACATGCTTCACCTTAGAGCAGTGGGTGGGGCCATCCTAATTTTTTGACTGTTACTACTGGAAGCAGAATGACTACTCGCTGGGAGTACAGACACACACACACACTCACACACACACACTCACACACACACACACACTCACACACACCCAGACGTCCAGCGTAGTTACTTAGGAAAGGCTGATGTTTAACCTTATGTTACTTCCACTCTAGTAAGAGACTGTGATGTAGCTAGAAAAAAGTTCTATCAGGAGAAAAGAAAATCTAGGTGCTTACAAGATTCTAACTTTATCTGGCTGTATTTCAGTTACCTGATCTCTGATATGAAGAGACTATCTCATCTGTCTAAAAGCAGGCAGCTCCATTTGATTTTTAAAAGAATGTTACCGATCTATGTCCCAAAATTCTATACATTTGAGTGTTTTGTACTTAGATTCCCTGTGGCATCATTCCCCCAGATATTTTTTTTTTTAAATAAACAAATAAATGACTGTTTACTATTCCCAACAAGGCACTAAGTATTTTATTTCAATAATCTTATTTAATTCTTAGAAAAACCCCATAACAGAGTGTTTTTATTGGGATTCTTTAGCTATAATTTATTTTAAAATAATACTGCCTCAAACTGGCATAAACAATAAAGGCATTTATTATCTTGAAGAGCAGAATGTGTAAAGGTAGCCTGTCTTCCAGGATGTCGTGGGCAGGGCTGCCACGATGTTCCTCCTTTGCCTCTGTCTGAGTCAGCCGATGCATCAAGTTCATGGCTGTCCTCATGGTTGCAAGGTAACTGCCATCGGCAATTACCATATCCTCCCCTCTTTATTCTTTTTTTTCCTGTTTCATTTTATCCATTTTTTATTATTCCCTTCCTGCTCCTTTTTTAGTGCTTATTCTGCTCGTGTTCTAACTTCTTCAATTATGTGGCTAACTCATTAATTTTCTCTTCCCTTTTTTAATGTGAATATATATGGCAAATATCCCTTTATGTATCACTTTTTATATGTAACTTTTTTTTTACTGCCATTCAGTTCCAAATATTTTCATTAGAATTTTTCCACCTATGTATTTTTCAATGTTTAAAATTTTTTTTTGTTACTACTTCCCTGTTTATTTCTAAAGGAGAGAAAACTTCCTCCCTACCCCAATCATGAAATAAATCTTTTATTTTGAGTTAGACAACTTTGATCCTGAGTCCACCCTGGAGTTTAAAGAGTTCCCAGGAGAATGTCCTGTGCTACTATATAAAGTATAACAAGAGTTCCTAGATCAGTCACTAAATGAGCACTCTAGGATCCACCCCGGAGATGGAGATAGTCACTTTCCTCTGAGTTATTTGGACTGATTGAGGGAATGGTGGAGACCTGGACAAAACCAGCAAGAAGGGCTTGAGAGCTTTGGTGACCATGTTATTTGTCATCAAAACTGGGTCACTTTTGAGAGGAACAAATGCTAAAGCATACAGAATGCCATTATAGCCGACATAAACTGAATTTATCCATCACTCTACTGTTTGTACTGAGCTGAAAATCAGCATTTTCCACTGCAGGAAGTATTATTTTCACAGCCATTTTAGTAATTAGGACACAAAGCCTAGAATGGTCAGGTACTACAAATACTCTAAATTGGTAAGTAGTGACCTGGGATGAAAACGATCACTAGTATCTCCTACTCGTTTCCAGATTACTTAGCAGACCACGGAGCAGTTTATTCACCTGCTGTTCTCAGGACTGTAGATAAGTGATACTTTTCATGCAGTAAGTTTCTCAAATGGGTCTACTGTATTTTCATTTACTGTCTTCTATGTTAGTACTATTACGCTAATAAGCCTGGTTACTTCTGATATCCAGTAATTTAGTCTCTGGGGCGAACCTTTCTGCTCTAGAGAAGAAATGCAGTTCAGTGAAAAATTAACACACCAGCCATGCTCTAGGTTGGTAGAGTTATAAACAGCAACACTGTGGTGGGCACCAGTAGTTTTGTTCAGCTTTGGGCCTTATTGGCACACTAACCCCCCTGCCCCCCACCAAATGGGTCAAATATGAACTGACAACATGTTATAGTCCCCAGAACGTCATGCATACCGAGTGCTAATAAAGTGTTTAACTTAGAGTTCCAATTAGGAGTGAAATCATACTCCTCCCTCTAACTATTTTCAGAGAATAGTCAGCCAAATATTTTCTCCTATGGGATGTAAGAAATTACATGAAGATCCACAGTATGAATTTCTAGTCTAATAACCGGAACTGCATCCATCGTGGATGTTAGTAAATCATATTCTCAGTTTCCTTTCAAATATTTACTGTTAAATCTGTGTCTATAGATCAGCTATTTCCTACTAGATACAAAATATAACAAAATCCCTATAGTGAAGAGAGATTTCTAAACATTTCAGTACATTTCCAATTCTACTCTGAGCCTGAAAACTGCTATTTGAAAACACTTTAGATCATAACCAGTATTTCTCCAAATAGCGTGGATGTCTCTTAGGTCAGCTCTTTTTGACAAACGATTGAACACACAACAAATGCGGACACCTCTTCCCACTGCAGTTACACAGGTTGGATTATAAATGAATATTGCAAAGAAGGCAGCATCCCTTGAAACTCTAACTATATCCTAAAGCAGTATCCAAAGGATAAAATAAATCTCTGATTATTTTGAAACCAACTATCTGCAACAGTTAGTACTGTTACCAATCAAGGTTACTACTTTAATCATCTTTGGAGGCTTATCTAGAATGATTTGAATTTGGGAGATATATCTGTATAGCCAGCATCGCACAATTTATGTGCTCAGGGAAAAAGGACAGGAAGAGGGAGAAAGAGAGTGGGGGAGAACGGGATGGTGAGGAAGAAGAAAAAGAGGAGAGAGAGAAAAAGAAGGAAGAACACACAGAATAGATGTTGACGATTAAAAGTCCTACTGCTCACCCCACTATCTGGAGTCCCCACAGTCTGGCACCTGCATTACTACATCATTTTCCGAGTGGTCTGTGGACCTCACAATCCTCACCACAATACCCGTTCTAAGTTTAAATCAGATCAGAACTCTGACTTTCTTAAATTCCATTGATGTCCTCCCCATTAACCTCGCACTCTAATTTTTAAGTCATGTGGCTGAAAAGGACCCTGGCCTACCGCTTTTAAATCATTAAATATGAAATGTCTGATTTCAAATCAAGAGTGTAGTTTATTATATTTCAAACAAGAAGCAGTATGATTAACTAAAGTATGTGCTTAAACTACAGACATGGTTTTGCCATCTTAACGGTAGCTTGCTTATGCCAGCAGCGAAGAAGCCCAGAGAGGAGAGCGAGTGGTGATGAAATCACAAAAGGCGTTTTCCACAGCTTGTTGAGAATTGCATATTTTTCCTTGCAAGAAGTAGTCCAAAGCCTGGAAGAAGTGGTAGGCAGTTGATGCAAGGTCTAGTGAATATGGTGGATGACAGAGTTTCCAAGTCCAGCTGCTGTAGTTTGAGCAGTGCTGTTTGTGCAACATGTGGTCAAGCGTTGGCTTGCCAGAGCATTGGCCTATCTCTATTGACCAATGTTGGCTGCTTAATCGCAAACATCCTCATGATTTCATCCCTTTGGTTCCAGTAGACATCCGCTGTAATTGGCTGACTACGTTTCATGAAGCTGTAGTGGGTAATACCAGTGCTGGACCACCAAACAGACACCATTAGCTTTTCCAGATGAATATTCGGTTTCAGACTGTGTTTTGACATTTCATCTTTATCCAGTCATTGTGCCCACTGCTTGTTTTTGTCAAAAAGGATCCATTTGTCATCATGCATAAGGTGAAGTAGCTTGCCTTTATGTTGTGACAGCAAAGAAAGATAAGCTTCAAGATAATTTCTCTTCTGATGCTCATTTGATTCATGTGGGACCCATCTATCCAGCTTCTTCACCTTGCCCATTTATTTCAAATAGTCCAATATTGTTGGAATTCTAATGTCAAACTTGCTGCTAATTCAAAATCCACACATAGGTTGAGACAGATTCACTTCCACTATAGCTTTCAGCTCATCACTATCTACCTTGGCTTCAGGTTGCCCATGTGGCTCATTTTCAAGGTTAAAATCACCAGAACAGAACTTCTCAAACCATCAATGTACCGTGTGTTCATTAGCCACAGCCTTCCCAGACACTTCGTTGATATTTCTTTCTTTCTTTTTTTTTTTTTTTTTTTTGTTGAGACAGAGTCTCACTTTGTTGCCCAGGCTAGAGTGAGTGCCGTGGCGTCAGCTTAGCTCACAACAACCTCAGACTCCTCGGCTTAAGCGATCCTACTGCCTCAGCCTCCCGAGTAGCTGGGACTACAGGCATGCGCCACTATGCCCGGCTAATTTTTTCTATATAGATTTTTAGTTGTCCATATAATGTCTTTCTATTTTTAGTAGAGACGGGGTCTCGCTCTTGCTCAGGCTGGTCTCGAACTCCTGACCTTGAGCGATCCACCCGCCTCGGCCTCGCTGATATTTCAATATTGTCTGAGCTGCTTTGGTTCCACGACAGAACGCATATTTCAAAATAACACAAATTTCTGACTTATCAAAATGGTTTTATAAAAATTTGAAAAATAAAAAAAATTTTGAAAAATAATCACAAGCCAAATGGTGTGTTCAAAAGACACAGAATGTACCTTCACAATAAAAATAAAACAAGAAATGTCAGTGTGAAATGTCAGAGATATCAATTGTCAAATTTAGTGGGTAAGGAAATCAGATATTTCATACTTAATCTAAACTTTTTTTTTTTTGTCCCCTTGGAGCCATTTTCCCTTCATTTACCATGTTCCACAAGATTTGTTCTACACTTTGTCCTTCAATCATGCCATGTACATTCCTATATCAGGTCTTTTGAATTTGCTGATTGCTCTTTGATTTTTCTGTTCACAGTGGTGATTCCTAAATCTTCATAATCTTCAATGCTACCTTCCTTCTCATATTCAGAGACACCATCCTTACAAATCCATAAAAGGCAATCAATACCTCCCCTGTTAGTCTCCGCCATACAACCCTATTTTATCTTCTTTGTAGCATTTCTCAGCTCCTGAAATTAACTTATTTATGCTTGCATATTATTATTTCCCACCCACTAAAATGTCATCACCTTCATGGTACCAACCTGGTCTCTGTCACACCGCAGTTCCTAGAATAGCATCTGGCATGTAAGTTTTTATAAAATACTTTTTGACTATTAAGTGGCCAGCCCCCCATCCCACTTGGTAATTATGGTTAGCATTTCAGAATGTATTTTATCACTTTATCATTCGCTATAGTTGCTAGCAAATCTATTATCGTTTTTATTTTTATTAATATTTTTAGAATTTTCTGTTTTCTTTTATTTATAATATTTTATCAGGCTATCTAAGGTGTTTGCTTGTTTTAGTATCTCGGCTAGGCTCTCAATCTGAAGGCTATTTTATTAAATCGTTTGTTTTCCAACTCAGATTTTTTTCCCCTCTATTTTTCCTTAGAGTATTCCTTCTGTTCTCCATGTTTTTTTTCCAAATACAAAGCAGTTAAAAATCTTAGACAAATGCTGGGACTTCTTGTTCTATTCTTCATGTTTCCATGCTTTTCATCATTTTGTCCTATTCAAACTTCTCCCAGGTATCTCCTAACCCCCATCACCTTATTCTTTCAGTCATCTATTGAGAGACTGCTCTTCATGCAGTTGCTTCTAATTTTCAAAATTAGATTGTTTTCTATCATAACTGTTTCATTTGTTTTCTTTTTTCTTTGTTTTTTTTCCATTTTTTTAAATTTCAAAGTATTAAAGGTGTACAAAAGTTTTTGTTACATGGTAGCTTTTATAGTGCTCTAGTCAGGATTATAAGTGTGCCCATCACTTGAATAGAGTTCACTGTACCTGTTAGGTAGGTTTCTACCTGTTCCATCCACCCTCTTATTGATTTCCAGTGACTTTTACTTCTCTGTGTTTCCATCAGTTAGTTCCAAATTATTAGAGAGTACATGTAGTGTTTGTTTTTCCATTCTTAAGACAGTTCACTTAGGATAATGGTCTCCAGTTCCATCCAGATTGCTGCATATTAATTCATTTCTTTTTATGGCTGAGTAGTATTTGATCTCATACACACACGCACACACACATACATATATATACATATATACATACATACCACCTTTTATTAATCCGCTCATGAATTGGGCATTTGTGTTGATTCCACATCTCTGCACTTGTGAATTGTGCTGTGATAAACATTTAAGTGTAGGTGTTTCTGATAAAATGGCTTCTTTTCCTTTGGGTAAATATCCAGTAGTGGGATTGTTAGATTGAATAGGCAATCTACTTTTACTTCTTTGAGAAATTTCCATACTGCTTTGCATAGAGGTTGTACTAATTTGCAGTCCCACCAACAATTTATAAATGTTCCTTTCTTTCCGCACCGACACCAGCATATATTGTTTTTTGACTTTTTAATAATAGCCATTCTAACAGGGGTAAGGTGATATCTCATTGAGGTTTCAATTTGCAGTGTCACTTATGATTAGAGATGTTAGGGACTTTTTCACATTTGTGGGCCATTTGTGTACTTTTGAAAGGCTCCTGTTCATGGTTTTTGTCCAGTTTTTAATGGGGTTCGTTTTTTTCTTATGTGAATTATTCCAAAGAAACTCTCTACAGATATTTAATATTGTATTTAAAATTTTGAATTTTCTTTTTCTTTTCACTGTTGATTTCTTTCTCCCTGGGTGTTAATTTTGTTTTGTTTTGGCTTTGATACATCTTTAATTTGTTGCGCTTTCTCAAATATTTGATTTCATGTGATTTCTTTATATCTATAAATGGAGAGCAAGATTGAAGAGCTTTGATGGAGTGCATTTCCTCAGCCTAATAATGTATTTCCTCAGCCCATCATATAATCTGTTTGTAGATAGTGAACACTAATTATAAAAGGCTCTTACTTCCTCAGAAAAAAGGTCATTCTGTAACAAAGACATATGTACCCGAATGTTTATAGCAGCACAATTCACAATAGCAAAGATGTGGAAACAACCCAAATGTCCATCAATACATGATTGGATTAGTAAACTGTGGTATATGTATACCATGGAATATTACTCAGCTATAAGGAATGATGAAGATACGACATCTCTATGGTTCTCCTGGAGAGAGTTGGAACCCATTATATTAAGTGAAGTATCCCAAGAATGGAAAAACAAGCATCACATGTACTCACCAGAAAATTGGTTTCCCTGATCATCACCTAAATACAAATCTGGGAACGACACCAATTGGACATCAGACTGAGGTGGGGGGTGGGGAAGGGGATGGGGGTATGCCTACACAATGAGTGCATTGCGCACCGTTTGGGGAGTGGTAACACTTGAAGGTGCTGACTCGGGAAAGGGGGGGTGGGGAAAAAAATATGAAACTGTTGTTTTTTTTAAAAAAAAAAAAAAAAAAAAAAAGGCTCTTACTTCCTCAGGACCAGATGTAGAATTGACCCGTAGTCAGGAGAAAGCTCTGTCAATAGTAGCATATCCAGAAATGACAGAGGTGATGAAATTAATGAACTATGATGTTAAAATAACTATTATAAATATGCTCAATATGCTCATGGATGAAAAGTAAAACATAATTAGGAAAAAAATAGGATATAATATAAATACCAGATGGAACTTTTAAAGGTAAAAATATAAATGAATGTATTATATCACTGGGTGAGATTAACTACAGCTTAGACCCTGCAAGAAAAAAAATTAGGCAATTTAAATATAGAGCAAAAATATTTCAAAGTGACTCACACAGGGAAAATAGATTGAAAATAAATCGACAAAGCATCAATAACTTCAAGCGGTCTAACTTATGTAGAATGGTAGCTGGAGGAAAACAGAGAGAAGTAGACATAAAAAATATTTCAATAAATAATGGTGAAGATTTTTCCTCATTTAAGGAAAACTTTAAACAGATATACACTCTGCTGGCAGGACTGCAAACTAGTACAACTTCTATGGAAAGTAGTATGGAGATACCTCAAAGAGATACAAGTAGAATTAGCATTTGATCCAGAAATCCCATTGCTGGGCATCTACCCAAAGGAACAAAAGACATCTATAAAAAAGACATCTGCACTTGAATGTTTATAGGAGCACAATTCACAATTGCAAAGATGTGGAAACAACCCAAGTGCCCATCAATACATGAGTGGATTGATAAAATGTGGTATATGTATACCATGGAGTACTATTCAGCTATAAGAAACAATGGTGATCTAGCACCTCTTGTATTTTCCTGGATAGAGCTGGAGCCCATTCTACTACGTGAAGTATCACAAAAATGAAAAAAAACAAGCATCACATGTACTCACCATCAAATTGGTATTAACTGATCAACACTTATGTGCACATATAGTAATAACAGTCATCGGATGTCAGGCAGGTAGGAGGGGGAGGAGGGGAGGGGTATATTCGCACCTAATGGGTGCAGTGTGCACCGTCTGGTGGATGGACATGCTTGAAGCTCTGACTCGGGTGGGGCAAAGGCAATATGTGTAACCTAAACATTTGTACCCCTGTAATATGACAAAATAATAAAAAGAAAGAAAGAAAGAAATCCAGGAAGCCTGAGCAAGAAAAACACATGGAAAACCACACTAGGATAAATCTTAACCGAATTGATGATACCAATGAAAAAGGGAAAATCTTAAATGCTATAAGAGATTAAAACAGTATCGTGCACAGAAAGAACTAACGTGAGAATTACTGCATGACAGAAGACAATGTAGTGACATTTTTAAAGTGCTAAAAAAAATCAGCTGGCATTCTATACCAGCAACAACACCTTTCAAAAATCAAAGCAAAACAAAGACTTTTTCAGACAGTCATGATCTGAGCCAATTTTTCAGCAGCAGACCTACAGTATAAGAAATGATAAAGGAAGTTCTTCAGTAGAAAGAAAAATATGCCTGTTGGAAAGTTGAATGTATGCAAAGGAATGAAGAGTGCCAAGAAGGCAGAAACAACATACATGTTCTCCATAATTGCCAGCACAGAAAGTTCATTATCCCTAGAATTAGAGAATCAGTCTTTCTGGAACCCTTGCCACTAATTTGGAAAAACTGAATCACTTATTTCATGAGTGGCACTGGGAAATTTACTTTCTGTGCCTCAGTTTTTCCCCTTAAAATGGGACTGAGGAGTATACCTATCTCATATAGATGTTACATGACATATGATAACCACTCAGTAAATGTTAGATTTCTTTTACAAAATAAAATTAAGAACCCTCTGGCAGCTCAGTAAAAATAACAAATTCCTTCCAAGAATAAAATAAATCAGGCTGACTTCAGATTTCTTTTGGGTAGCATTGAACACTAGAGAATATTAGACCAATACCTTTAAAAGTCTTAAAGAAAATGTGACTCAATTATGTGACTCAATTATTTTATTCCTAGCCATTCAAGTATAAAGATAAGACTAAATTGTTTTGACCGTATAGCAACTCAGTTCCCATCAGCTTTCTGGAAGAAACTATGAAAAAATAAACTTCAGCCAAGTAAGAGATGAATGGTAAAACCAGCAAAAGGAATGAAAGCTCTAGGACCATAAGAAATGTAGGGCAATAGGGTTAATACTATGATTAAAAATACTGACAACGTGTCATATAACTAGCAAAGTTTGAGAATTCAAAGATGACAAGAATTTTCATGATAATGTAGGTATGCCAAACTCCTTGTAAAAAGATGTTCAAAGCTGATAAACAATAAGAGGATATGTATAAATGCATAAACTACAAAATTTTATATGTAAACATGTAAAGTACAAATAAAATTAATACAATCTAATAAAATTAGGGAGTGAAGGGAAGAAAGGAAAGGCAAAAAGTAGAAACATGCTGAGTCAGAATTTGCTCATCATAGGGAAACAGTAAATTCTTTCTCAAGAGAGATTTAAATGTATTACACTTGCACATACTATCTCTGCCATCACCAACAAGCCCTAGCACAGCTAAAGCCCTATGTACCCTGCTCAGTTACAGTGCATTTGTTAAAAAATTGCTGCATAAAAAAACATGCATTCAAAGAATAGTACTCAAAGCTTCTGTGGGGCTGGAATTCAAGAACAGCTCAGTTGGGCCATACTGGCTTGGGGTGTCTTGTGAGGTTGCAGTCAAATGTCAGTTGCGACCACAGTCATCTTTAGGCTTGACTGAGGCTCTTAGATCTGTTTCCCAGGTAGTTCAGCAAGCCAGTGCTGGCAAGTTGGATTCTCTCTGTGTTGAACTTTCCATGAGACTGCTGAGAGCCCTCGTAACACGGGAGCCGGCTTCCCATCTCAGTACTCCAAAAGGCCAAGGCAGTCATGTGCTTCTGACCTGGTTCAGGAGGTCAGGCACTGCCACTGATGCTGTATTCTATTGAGTACACAGACCAACTCCCTTTTGATGCAGAAGGGACTACACAGAGCTTTTAAAATATTGTGGGGTAAACATTATTGGGACCCTCTTTGAAAGAGTTGAAGGAAGAAATATGCAAGGCCTCAGGAGGTCTGTTCAAAACTTGTATACATCATTTCCATTAAATTCAATTGGCCAAACCAGGTCATGAGGCCAGCCCATATTTAACTCGTGGAGAAATGGACTCCATACCTTAATGGAAGGACCACCAAAATCACATTGTAGGGGACATGGATACCATGAAGGGAATAGTTGTGACCATTCTTCTCAAAAGTCTACCACAATTATCTGTATAAACTACATTTAAACAAATTTGAGATAAACATGTGATAGCTGATAAAGATGTTATGAGATGTAAGAGAAAGGAGATCAAGTTGTTAGTGTGTACAACTAAACTAGATTTGTGTGACTTTGGTTGTGCTCTTTATTGTATTTCCATTCTTAAGTCCAAAGGTTTCACAAAACATTGGTGGTACATTCTCTTCCTCACAATGCTGCAGTAATTCCCCATTTGCCTCTTATGTGAAATTTAAGTTCCTGATCATTGGTTTTAAGGGTTTCCACTAATTTGAAAATTGACAGTTCATCACTTCCCAGTGGCCACATAATTGACATGTTTTCATTTTAGTGCTTTGAAAGTCACAGAAAAATAAAACACATTGTTAAGCATAGATCCAATATGAATGCCAATCATTCATCCTGATATATAATAAAATTCAAGCCTTCACTATTAATATCTTCTTCCATTTAATGTAAACACACATATCTCAGTATCTTTTTTCATCTATATTTTGTTTTCTATGAGTTTATGAAGTTTAATCACTTATGTTTTTATTTTATATTTTTCCCTTTGATTTCTAATTATTTGAGCAGTATAAATGTGTTTTAAACTCCCCAAAATGGATCATAATGGATTTTGAATAAAAGTTTTCCAATAAATGTAGATTGATTTAAGATTAGGCTACAGCCTTTATAATTGAATTGATAAGACTGAAGCATTATAAAAACACTTCACTGCTAAAAATATGAGCATCACTGGGTTTCGTGCTTGGTGTTTATTCAAAACTATGAATTGACACAGTTCTTCTATTTAAATGGGCTATGTTGGCTTTTGCAATGTGGATTCATAGAAAAAAGTTTCAGGATAAAAAATTAAATAGTTTAAAATTTTATCATCATACTTGGTAGGAAGACTAAGATTTTTTTTTCCATCAAATCTTCTTGAGTGATAAATATGTATATCTGGAAAGGACCTTATTGATCATCTAGTCCAGGATTAACAAACTGTTTCTTAAAGGTACAGACAGTAAATATGGAGACTTATGGGCCATGTGGTCTCTTTACAACTACTCCACTCTGATGATGCAGTATGAATACAGCTGTGGACACACACAAATGAATGAGCATGGCTGTGTTTCAATAAAACATTATTTACCAAAACAGACATAAGGGCCTTAGTGTACCAATCCCTAATCTAGTCAAACATTGTACTTTGTCCAATGAGAAAATGACTCATAAAATAGTGAAATAATTGCCCAAGTTCACGTAGCAGTTATAAAAGAGCTAGAAAAAACATTTAGGTCTTTTGGATTCCTACTTGGTACAACTGTCAAAATAAAACGCCGAAATTTACAGATTAAAAAAAAAAGTATGTGGTGTCTATATACAAGTGTGGGAGTGTATACGTGTGCATGTGTGTGTATGTATAGCAGCAACAGCAGAATTAGAAGTAGTAATAGTAGATGCCATGTAGCCAAAGCAGACCTTAGGAGAATAATATAAAAGTAGCATAACTATGAAAACTTAAAAAGCATTATCCTTGAATGACAGCCCTTTTGGAGGAATATTGCAACTTGTCTCTTAAGATTAATGTAGATACTAACTTTTTCACATTGACTTAATTGGTATTATTTTGGGAAGTACTAATTTGTTCTACACACTAAGCTGAGACAGTGAATGGCTCCTTAAGGGCTTCCATGTCTTCCAATAGACTAATCCTAAGCAACTGTAAAAGTAAATTAGATTTTCTCAGAAAAATTATGGATTAAAATCCTTTTAGCTCTAGATACCATAAGAAGAAAAAAAAGACAAAATCTACTTGACAGAGTAAATATACCAGAGTTAATGATGAAGAGATTTTGGAGCAAATACTTAGTGCTGGTAAATAGGAGAGGAAGGTGGTAGTAATAATGACTTAAATTTGGTGAGTAGTATATAAAGGGATTGTTCCTGTCATGTGATTTGATCAAATTTTGATCCAGAGCTATTTATGTTTCAGATAGCAAATGGGTTTATGCACAGAAATATTTATTAATACCAGTTCCCACTTTTCTACACAATTTGCTAGTAGAACCCATGTCATATAAATGAAAGTTATTTCTATGAAAAAGTTATAATTAGCCATTGCCTTTCTAACCAATGTCTTGGTATCAAATAAATCATATATGTGCCCAGCAACATCATAAAACCAAAGTTATTAGAATTATAAAAGAGTGAATTATTTTCCCCACTAAAATTATGCAGCAAATATTATAAACTGAGCCCAAGTTCAATGTGCACATGTTGTTCAATGGTTCCTAATTTAAAGTTTAAGTAATCGCTCATAAATACATAATTTGACTAAATTGGATAGGTAACTCCAAACTGTTATGTTTCTTATAAATAACATTAAACATTTCATTAACAATTCTATTTGTCATCATGGAACTTAGAAAAGCTTTGTTGAAAAATTATTAGAAATATCTCTCTCTAAATAAAAATGGCATTTTCTTTGCTCTCAATCTATATTTAATTGTTAAAGGAAACATTCACAGTATTTCCAACAACTTCAGAGCATCCATTAGTGTTCTTGTCAAAGATAATATTTCTCTTTGAAAATATGTTTTTAAATATAAGAAATAATCCAATTTATGTTCTTTTTATCCTTGCTTACCACCTCATTTTATGCAAAGTTGCTCAATCTCAGTCTAATAGAAGGCCCCGGTGAACAGGAAGGGCTACAAAGCCTTGGTCAGATGAGCTATCAGAAAACTTCACACTTAAGCTACAAAAGCAAAGATCAGTCCGTCATGAAAGGATTTTAAAACTTGAAAATAAATCTTAGAGAATTACTGCTGTACGAAAAATATTATCATTGGACTGCAACACTGCTTTAAATTTTAGTATTAAAGGAGATGAATAAAAAATTCAAATATTTGAGGGATGGGTATTAGACATTAACTGTAGTCCTTGAATAGTTATTAAAACTGAATTGTGGTCAAAAGTAAATAATATGGGACTTCTGGTCCAGACAAGAGTGTCCGGTATTGACCTGCTTCTCCCTGGTCTTCTCTGCTAAGCACAGCTGTAAACACTGGAAATGATGCTACCAGCAACCAAAGAGGAGCCTGGCAGGCAGTAAGAAGGCAAACTGGTTTTGGACACCAGAATTGGAGGAAAAACACAGTGGAAGGGTACTTCACATTGCTCCCACCTGACGGAAGAAGGTAGGGGCACACTGGGCATTTGCTGGAACCCAGAAATAGAAGACAGCTCAGATAGTCTCACATCTCTTCTGAGATCAAACAGGAGTCCCTCTGAGAGCACTGCATGAGCCTGATACCACAGAAAGCAGGATTAACAAGTAACCCCACCAACTACAAGAAGCCAGGGGAAGCACTCTCCTTTCCCCGCCAGATTGAGATTCCTCTTCCTCTGCAAGAGGTACTGGAAACAATGAGCACAACCAGAAGGAGAGTTTCAGTCACAACAGGTGGCCTGGCCTGAGAAGCTTCTTTGATCCTGAGACAGCCTTTCTCTACCCAGCAACAGTGGGTGGGCAAGAGAAACCAGCAGAATCAGAAAGCGGCACCAACCCACAGCAAGGAGTCCTGCCTGAGAAGCCTCTTTTACCCGACTCCACTTCCCTATCAGGAGGAAATAGGTCAAATGGGCAAAACAGGCAAGGACCCAACTGTAGTAATTAGCTAGGCCTGACAAACACCTCCCTGTATCTAGAGGCAAAATCAGCAAGAGAGACCCAGTGACAACAAGCTGTCAGGCCTAGAAAATCTCTCTTACACTACAAGTCTAAGAATTCTCTTCCCTGTCCAGAGAAATTGAGACTCCAGAGGTCATGGGTGAGGGCTCACTTGTCATTCTTCTACCACTGTGAGACACACAGCACCCCAGACTGAGGAAACGCCTTCCACTCCTTCAGGCAGCATCAGCAGAGACTAGGTGAAAGGAACCCCAACGGCATTAAGTCAACCAAGCAGAGCAACATAACACTACAAATATTCTGAAATTTAAACTGCCATTAGAACCACAAGTCAAAAAGGTAGGCCAAAACCTAGCAGGTGACTGCCTATTGAAAAAAAAAAAAAAAAAATAAGACCTACAGTGTCCTGACATAATAGAAAAAATATCCAGGATATAATAAATAGTCACCCATTATACCAAGAACCAAGATAATCACAACTTGGATGAGATAAAACAATCAATTGATGCCAATACTAAGATGAATCTGATGTTCAATTGTCTAATAATGATTTTCAGTCAGCCGTCATTAACTATGCTTCAATATTTAATTGCAAATAATATTGAAACAAATGACAATACAGAAAATCCCAGCAAAAAAAGAACTAACTGAAAACTATATAAAGGAAAACTATAAGAAACTGGGGAAGATGGCCGACTAGAGACATCACTTGTTGGACCACCCTGGTGGGAAGGCAGGATACCAGAGAGAGGAGAGGGGAGAAGAGTCACAGCTCAGGTGTGGATCACAGAGAGATGACAGAGATGGCTGAAGACCACGTGGAGAAAAATTGTGATGCCAAGAAGGAAGAAGAAAAAGAGGAAACGGTATTCTGAAATCTGGCTTCTGCCTCCCCTACTCCACTGAAACTTACTATTCTAAGGTCATCAATGGCTTCTATACTATTATATCAAATAGGCATTTCAGGCCTTAAGTTTCTTAGACATTTTGTAATATTTGACATTGTTAATTTTGCCACTCTCTCATTCTTGAAAAGTTTCCTTATCATGACTTCTGTGACTTCACATTTTCCATTTTTTTCCAACTCTCTGACCTTATCCTGATTTCTAGTCATCTCTCTCTGCTCATACTTAGAAGTTGATACTTTTCTGTGTTCTCTAAATCTTTTCTGTAAAATTCTATAGCTGAATACTTATATGTGTTTAATTGCCATGCATATGCTGATGAATACAGAAATTTTTATATCCAGCCCAAATAACTCTCCAGTGCTACAGTTATGCATATTCAGCTACCTACTGAACACCTCTGTTTGGATGACTCAGAGACAGCTCAGACTAGACTTTCCCAAAGTTAAATTTATCATTTTCAACTTGAGCTCATCTGCTGGCCTCCCCATTTTTGTAACTAAGCAAGAAGCCTAATTGTATCTTCCTTCACCTTCACCTGTTGCCACCATTTAAGTGAAATAATAATCATAATGCACTTAACACTGTCCCTGGAACATAAATGCAAGATCACCATGAGTATAATAGCTGTCATGTGGGTCAACGGAGTAACCTCATGTTGAGTAGTTTGAACTCCAGGGCCAGATTGCCTGGGTTTAAATCCTGGCTATGTGAATTTGAGTAAGTTATTTAAATGTTCTTTTGATCAGTTTGTTCAACAAAAATGGAGATGATAATAATACCTGAGACATTTTCTGTGAGTATTAAATGGCTTTCTATAAGCAAATCGTATAGAAGAGTATAGGAACATAATAAGTACTATTTAAGTATTAACTATTATTGTTATTGCTATTATAGATATTATCCAAACTTTTGTAAAGTTTTAATGGGTAATCTTTCTAGACACCCAGTGAGTCCATTTGCTCCTTTCCATCCCTTCTGCCATCAGTTTGGTCTACACATCCATACTTTTCTATCTGAATTACCACTATGTGCTTCCCATGTTATTCTCTCGCCTTTAATTTTGACCCCTACACTGGTATTTCCACTGCCACAAAATTACATTTTCTAAACAAGTGGCCATCCTTTCTTACCCTACTTGGTATCCTTCAGTGGCTTACTTTTCCCTTTAGGATAAGGTTAAAGTTATTCAAACTGTTATAAAAATCCACTCGTGATCTTGCCTGTGCTCATTTCTTCAGCTGCATTTCTTGTTGCCTTTGAAATCCTACTCTGTGTTCTTATCAACCACAAAAATACCTTATTTCAACTCATTGAACACACCGTGTTCACTCTTTGTTATAGGTTTTGCACACTCTATTTCTCTTATGTCCAATATTTCTCTCCTGACATTTTTATTGGCTTTCTCCTATTTGAATTTCAGTTCTGTGTTTAACATTATTTCTCCAACACTACCTGTGGATTCCCATAGCAACCTGTACTCCTCCTACTGGAGTGCTTATCATATGCATGATAAGGCAGTCACCTGTTGTCAGTTCCATCCCATCACTAAACTTTAAGCTCCAGGAAGGCAGGGCCACTATTAGTATTTTAAATTTTTTACCCCAGCTCCTAGTGCAACAACTGGCACATAGAGTATTTTTAATGTGAACCCACCCAAAGCTATAATGAGTCTAAAGTATAACAAATAAAAGGGATTAATTTAGTAATGGCAACTATGCTCACATAATTTACTCTTCTAGGTAAAAAGTGGCCCTGCTTGAAAAATAAAAAGAAATATATAAATTAATTTTTTAGAGAATCATAACAATTTATTCAAGGACTGTTACAATTCGAGGAGAAATAACTATAATAGCTTTCATTTTATAAGTGCTTTTTTGTTCTACGCTTTGTGTGAAACATAACCCTTTTCTTTTCCTCGCAACCACCCAAAAATATATTATTATTACATGCCTTTTAGAGATAAGCAAACTGAAGAAAAATGTTATTAAGTAGTAGAACTTGAACACCAGGCCAGTCCTGGCCAATTCCAATCCTACAGTCTTAACCACCATGTTTTAATCCACACTAGCACCTGATATACTCCTCACAATAGCAACTGTGGGCTGCTATTAATAGCGAATATTCTGGAGCCAACTAGGATGAAAAACTGATATTGCTTCCTATCCAATACCCTGACATCTGCCCATCCTAGTTCTGTTCTATGTATAATGCATCCGAGAGTCATACAGAGAGGATAGAATGGCAAGAATTTCTACCATATTTTCACTTCATTCTTGATCATAATAAACAAAAGAATATTTATTTTCTTAGTAAAGGTAGACATGAAAATTTTGCCATATTTCAACAAAAAATACAATTCTCTCCATTCCAAAAATTGTTTACCTTCTTAAGAGCTTAGCAATCTCTCTACAGAGCCCTTAGCCATACCATCAAAATTCACAGTCAAGTATTATATAAATGTATATGTATCTAAAATAAGAAAAAATCTATTCATAATGCAGCTTCATTTAACTTTTCTAGTGACTGCTTTATGACAGTGACCTACATGGTCTGAAAATGTAATGTGACAAAGAATGTATCTGCTTTCCACCCCAAGGACATTCTTGAAAATGAGCTGTAATATTTCAAGAGTTTTATCCTTGTGAGTAAAATGTTAATAAATAGATAAATCTTTAACACTTGCCAAGTCATGAGCTTGTATTCAGTAGAGCTAAAGGAAGTATATGATGTCTGAGAGGGTAGGACTAGAATATAAAATTTTTTAATGTCACCACTATCGAGGTTAGTCCGATCTGAGAAGTTTATTCTTGGTCAAGTGTGGAAGGACATCACAGTTGAAATAAATTATTGGTATAGATCCATTTAGAAAGAGACAAAATAAACCACCATACCAATGATGCAATGTGACGTCCACATTGGTATTCTTCCTAGAATGACCTGGAGGCATTAGGTGACTGGCTATGAGCCATCCTTCTGCTTACACACTTCCTCATATTAGAGGACAGAGAATATCAATTAGGCTTAAAGAGAATATTTCAGAAAAGAGAGAAATGTACTTCTGTAGGTTTACTGATAAATCAAGATAAATTATTCAATAAATATGAATTATTCATTTTGAAAATAGTTTTGTCTAAAAAAACCATATGTCTTAACAAGTGAATTTAAAATGTTTTGTAGTATTTGAATTGTGCACACTTGGCAATAGTAATAACTGTAAAAAATAATATTTATTTAGACCTTTCTAAGTATACCAAATAACTTTCCTATATTAAATACTCTCAACAGCCTTTTGAAGCAGCTACTATTATCATAACTATAATAAGAGTTTTCCTACATGAAATCCACATAATAGTCCCATGACAGAATATTATTTTCATAACCAGTATTTCAAAGGTGATGAAACTAGGTTGAGAATGATTAAATAACTTTCAGTAAAACTCATGGTAAATAATGAGGTGAGCCTCCAACCAAGGAGCACCTGACCTCAGAATTCATGCTCTTAACTATGGGGCTTTTCACCACCTTACCCTATATATCATTTAAATAGGGCCATTTTCCAGGAACATATTGATCATAAGAAAAACTACAGAGTACCACAACCACTACTTTGTTCAGACAAACCAATGCTTACGTCTTTCTCCTGTATTGATTATAGGAATACACCGTTCAGCACACGTGTTCTCTTTCTCTCAGAGGAACCACCAACAGATGATTTAATTATTTCTTGGATGATGGTCATAACTCAAGCCACCTCAAGTTAAACCCTTGCTTTCCACAGTCATAATATCATATATTAATGGTACAATATAGGAAACCCATGTTGAACCATAAAACATATTTACACTGTCTCCCAAAAATGCATGAGTGAAATAACACAGAAACATCTGCTTTTGAAAACATTTTAGACCAATCGTTTAATTGCTATGGCAATGTGTTTGTGCATAGGCTGTAGTGGTTCAGACTTCTTAACATAGGAGACTGTTTAGGTTTGTTCTTGTGTTCTGAAGACACAACCCCTTTCTTCTTAATCTTATAGCAAGTGTAAGTCTCTATTGTTCCAAGAACCAGCAAACTTTGCTTAAACTCAGCATCATGTCTCATATTTATTTATTTTTTCTCATTCACTGGGAGTGAATGTGTTATACTGAGAGTATTTGAATGGCAAATGTTAGAGTAGAGGTTATTTCTGTGAATAATTATTGAATGATCTCTTCAATGAAAGTTAGTGATTGGCTTACACCAGCTTCTCATTGTTACCAGACAGCCCAATTCATTATTTAATTCATCCTATAAATATTTATTGAGCATTTACTGGGTGCCAGGCACTGTTCTTATGCTGAAATATAAGAAACATCCTTCTTATTATAAGTGTTATATTGGTCAGAGTAAAGCATTTGAGAAAACAGTCCCTGACTTACAGTGGTTCAACTTAATGATTTTTCACCTTTATGATGGTGTGAAAATGATATACATTCAATAGAAACCATACTTCAAGTACCCATACAACCATTCTATTTCTCGCTTTCAGTACAATATTCAAAACATTCAACATTTTATTATAAAATAGGCTTTGTGTTAGAGTATTTTGCCCAACTGTAGGCTAATGGAAGTGTTCTGGTTATGTTTAAGGTAGGCTGGGATTAGGCATAATGTTTGGTAGGTTAAATGTATTAAATGCATTTTTGACTTAAGATATTTTCAACTAAAATATTTTCAACTTACAATGAGTTTATCAAAATGTAACCCCAACATAAGTTGAGGAACATCTGTATGAGATTTGGTAATTACTATGAAGAATTTTTAAGAGTCATAATTTTATGAGTTCCTATCTACCCCTTTGGCTCAATGCTAAGATTATACTCACTCAATTCCAGAAGACACTTCTTAGTAACACTTCTATTTAAGGCAACCAGGTGCTTTGCAAGTGGTATACGAAACAAAGAAAAAAATCTGGAGTGAAGGAGAACAGGGTAACCTTAATATCTGAAAAAAATCACTATTCAAATGCCTTTTTGTAGTTTCAGTGGCTTAATGAAAATTTATATGAGCTCAGGGACACCTTTACCATATCAAATTATTTAACTCTATTTTAGACAATCTGTAGTTTAGTAATCACATACATCATCTTCATGTCATGGCAAAAGGTAATGGGGGCAAAACATGTATATTCATCAGCAATAATTATTAGAACAAAGATTAATTGCTACCAATAATAATTAGTCAAGTTGATAATTAATTATCATAACATATCTACTACAGCATTAAAAAGGCAATTATGTTACTCATTGCTACATCTCATCTGTATCATCTAGACAATTACAATTGTAAATGATAATAAATATTGAGGATTTTATTGCTGCATAATTAATTAAAGATGTGTTTTTAAGGCACAATTCACTGATTTCATGCAAAGAATATAATGTAAATAAAGGATATAATGAAAATTTTTTGCCATAAATTTGCTAAAATAAAATTAAAACATCCTATCTTATGCTATAGAATGTATATAAATGTATTTGTTAAAACTTAATAGATATAGCCACTAGTTCATTTGGAATTCAGAATTGCAAAGAGTAGCAAGAAAATAATTCCATGGAATTTATTTTTTCCATAAGCCAAATATAGAAGTAAATAGTGTTTGGAAAATAAGAGCATTGAGAAAAGCAACACTGATTAAATGTAAAAAAAATAATTGACTCAATTAAATAATTAATAATATCTTATAAAATATGTGAAAGTCAAGAATATAAATAAAAAAATGTAATAATACTTGTATCTCTTATAATTTAACAAATACATATTTTATGAGAAAGAGGGAGAGAAGACTACTAGTAAAATTAAAAATGGAAGGAGCATGATAAATATAAATTTTACTTGAAAATGCAGATATAAAGAAGAAAGGTAATGAACAAGTGGAAGAGAAGCTAACAGAGATGAGAAAGTAAGAAGGATCACAGTGTACCTTTTTTATGAAAAATATAATATGAATAGACTTCTGGAATGATGGAATGAGGACCTCAGTAAACTTGTCTTCCATTAAAACTACAAAATGCAGGCAAAACAACTAAAATCACCCATATTAACCCTCTGGAAATTAACCAAAGCCCCAGAACAATGCACATCATCTACCCGAGTGAAGCTACTGAACCTCTGTACGGCACCATAGTCTGTGACTTTTTTGTTTAGAGCTATTCCAATTTCCCTTCTTTCCCCAGATCAGTAATGTGGTAGCTAAAAGTAAGCAGGCTTATAAAGGAGAGATCTAACCTCTTGTGGAGCTCTGTTAAAAAGCACCGTCCCAGGACAATAGTCAATATTTTCTCTGAAATTATAGCTCCTTGTAAAATATTTATAACCAGTCTGTTCTGGCCAATTGATTTTGTTCAGAGTTCAGATCAGTGGGGAAGAGAAAAGTGCCATCCCCAGGGCATTACCATACCAATAGCACTTTTCTGGCAACATCATAGCCACTTAAGGCTGAGGTTCAGTTGGAGCAAACAAGTTGGACATAGATTTAAAAAGAAATCCTGGAGAATCAGATGACTATAGGGAAATTTGAAATGCTCCAACATATTCATGGGGATCTATCTGAAAGGCTGTGCCCAAGTCCAGGAAAGACATGGGAAATGAGGTGTTAGTCATCCATATCTGACTGAACTTGCAACCCTGTAGAAACAAGAAGTAAAAGCTAAGGATGTCTTAAAAACTGCCTGAAGTTTGGACATGCATTATCACACAGGTCTTCTTGGAAAAGGTGGTGGAATACAATAAGGGAATTTGAGGAAATCTTCTGATGCATCATTGGCTGACTACTAAATGATACTGATCTAGAGGTGACTCCTAGGAAACCAAACTTAAAAAAATAAAAACATGAAGTTAATACACACACACACACACACACACACACAGGATGAGTATTTTTTTTTTTTCAGCTTACCATAGGGGATACAAAAGTTCAGGTTACATACGTTGCCCATGTACCACCTGTCCCCCAAGTCAAAGCTCTAGGCGTGACCGTTCCCCAGACAGTGCACATTGCACTCATCATGTAGGTATATACCCATCCCCTCCTCGCATCCCCCCCCTCCCCGAGTCAGCACCTTCAAGTGTGACCATTCCCCAGACGGTGCACAACGCACTCAAACAGGATGAGTATTTCTTATCTAAAATGCTTAGGAGCAGAAGTGTTTTTGATTTTGGATATTTTTTTAAATCTTGGAATATTTGCACTATACCTACCAATTCAACTTTCGTAATCCAAAAATCTAAAATCCAAAATACTCCAGTGAGCATTTCCTTCAAGTGTCATGCCGGTGCTCAAAAAGTTCAGATTTTGGAGTATTTCAGATTTTGGGATTTCAGATTAGGTCTACTCAACCCGTATAGTACAATGCTAGGTGGATGCACATTGCCAAGAAAACAGGATGTACAGAATTAGCTCAGAAAGGTCATTAAACAAATAAGCAAAAGCAAGAAAAGCAACAGCAAGAACAGCAAATCTTAGGGGGAAGGGAGTTCTGATACCAGAATGGCTATAATATATTATATTTGCAACAAAAAAATTATAAAACATTCAAAGAAACAGAAAAGCATGTCATATGTACAGCTAACAGAAAATGTCCCTGAGGAGTTCCAGATTTTGGACTTGACAAAGTCTTCAATTAGTAAGTTATTGTAAATAAGTTCAAGGAATTAATAAGAGCATCTGTAAAACACTCAAGGAACATAAAGGTGATGGTATCTTGCAAAATAAAAAAATCAATGAAGAAATATATATATGTAAACAACTTACTAGAAATTCTGATGTTTTACCAAATAGAAAATATCAATAAAGAAATAGAACTTTATTAAAAGAACTAATTACAAATTCTGGACTTAAAAATACCAGTAATTAATGAAAAATTCACAAGAGTGTCTCAACAAGAGATTTGTGCTGGCAGAAGAATGACTAAACAAACTTGAAATAGATCAATAGAGATAGTCCAGTTCAAGGAACAGTATGGAAAAAGAATTTTAAAAGTGGACAGAATCTCAGAGCATTATGGGATACCAGTAATGTACCAAAATAAACACAATGGAAGTCTCAAAATGGAGGAGAAAGTGGCAAAAAGAATATTTGAAAATTAATGGCTGAAAACTTTCAAAATCTATGACAAATGTTAATCTACACATCCAAGATCAATAAATTTCATGTAGAATAAATTCAGAGACCCACAACTAGATAGATAAGAGTCAAATTTTGTGAAAGTCAAAGACAAAAAAAAAAATTTAAACAGCAAGAGAGAAAAAGACATCAATTACCGGGGATCCTCAATAATATTAACAGCTGACTTTTC
Organism: Eulemur rufifrons; assembly: GCF_041146395.1. Lineage (NCBI taxonomy): Eukaryota > Metazoa > Chordata > Mammalia > Primates > Lemuridae > Eulemur > Eulemur rufifrons. Next base: position 5,067,639 of record NC_090995.1, on the reverse strand, counting down.
ATTGGAAAGTGTGGATGGCCAGGCACAGTGGTGTGTACCTGTTGTCCCAGTTACTCAGGTGACTGAAAAGGGAAGATTACTTAAGCAAAGGAGTTGGAGGACAACCTGGGTAAAATGGTGAGAAGGAAGGAAGGAAGGAAGGAAGGGGGGGAGGAAAGGAAGAAAAGAAATGAGAAGAGGAGAGGAGAGGAAGAAAAGAAATGAGAAGAGGAGAGGAGAGGAGAGGAGGGGAGGGGAGGGAAGAACTATGAATGTTAGATGAGAGTAGGCAACACGTCCAAAGTGTCTAAATAAAAAATATTGTCCTGGAATTCTATATCCAGCTAAACTTTCCTCTAAAAACGAATAGGAAATTAAGACATAACCAGATTTTTTTTTTTAAAGGGGAAAAGAGATAGTTTGTTGCTCAAAGATCTGTTGCACCGGGGGAAAAAAAGCATAATTCAGGCTGAAAAGAGATTTGAATCCACATGAATTAATAAAGAACACTAATAAAAGGTATACTACATAGGTAAATATAAAACACAGTATAAGCATGTATTTTGTTCATAACCCTTTTCTTTTCCTGTTTTTTAAGAAACAATTGTATAAAGCAATAATTATAAAATTCTGTTTACAGGCTTATAATGTGTAAAGAAGTAATTTGAATGGCAATAACAGTGCATAGAAAAGGAGAGAAATAACAGCATATTGGAGCAAAGATTTATATGTTTATTAAATTAAGTTAGCATTAATCCAAACTAGATTCTTTTAACTTGTGATGGTTATTGTAATCCCCTGAGAAAAGACTAAGAAATTAACTCAAAAATATAATAAAAGAAACAATGGAGCAGAGAAAATGGAATATGAGGAAAAATCTGCTTAACACAAAAAAGGCAGTCACTGAGGAATGGAAGCCAAAAAGATTCACAAATCTATAAAAATTAAACAATGTTCCTAAAAAGAATGGATCAAAGAAAGAAATCAAAAAAGCAATTAGAAAATATTTTGAGATGAATGAAAACAAAAACACAACATACCAAAATGAATGGAATCCAACTAAAACAGTGCTTAGAGAGAAATTTATACCTGTAAGTGCTTATAATATAAAAGAAAAAAAGATCTCAAAGCAATATGCTAGCTTTCCACTCAAGAAACCAGAAAAGAAGAGTAACCAAAATCAGGATAGAGGAGGAAATAATAAAGATTAGGGTAAAAATATTGGAACTCAATTAGAGAAAATCAATTAGTTATTGAAAAGATCAACACAATTGACAAACTTTAGATTTAATAAGAAAAATAAGAGAGAAGATAGAAATTAGTATAATCAGGAATGGAAGAGGGGACATTAATACCAGATTTATAGAAATAAAAAGGGCTATAAAGAGTACTATGAATAATTATATGCTAAATACTAGATAACTTAGATGAAATGGACAAAATCTTAAAAAGACACAAACTAATGAAACTGACTGAAGAAGAAACAGAAAATCTGAATAGACGTATTTTAAAAAAGGAGATTGAATTGGAAATTTTTAAAATCCACAAAGTAAAGCCCTGGTCCAAAAGCTTCACCGATCAGTCCTACCAAACTTTTAGAAATGTAATACAAATCCTTCACAAATTCTTCCAAAAAATAGAATAGGAGGAAACTTCCCAACTCATTCTATAAGGTAAGTATTACCCTTCTTAAAAACAAAAACAAAAAAACAGGCAAAGATATCATAAGAAAAGAAAACTCCAGACCAATATGCCTTTTATATACAGATGCAAATTCTCAACAAAACATCAACAAACAAAATCAACATAATAAAAAGGATTATGCACAATGACCAAGTGTAATTTATCCCAGGAATGCAATGTTGGATTAATATCTGAAAATCAATATACTATACCATGTCTATAGAATAAAAGAGAAAAATATACTCGTCTCAATAGATGCAATAACATCTGGCAAAATCCAATACCTTTTAATGATAAAAATAGTCATCCAATAGGAATAGGAACTTCCTCCACTTTATAAAGGGAATACATGAAATCTCACATGTAACATTATTCTTAGTGGGGAAAAATTGGATGTTTTCCTTCTAAGACCATGGACAGACAAGGATTTCCACTCTCACCATTTCTATTCAACTTTGTACTGGAGGTTTTAACTAGTGCAATTTGGTAAGAAAAAGAAATAAAAAGCATAAGATTGAAAAACATAAGTAAAACTATGTCTATTTGCAAATAGTATAATTTTGTATATAGAAAAAATCCTAAGAAATCCACTAAGAACTACAAAATGAATACATGAATTCAGCATTGTGACAGGACAGGAGATTAATATGCAAAATTAAATTGATTTCTACATAGTAGCAATAAACAATGCAAAAATGAAATTAAGAAAAGCAATTCTGTTTTACAAGGCATCAAAATAATAAATGTGGCAAAATAATAAATGTAAGAAAAGAAATGCAAAATATATACACGGATAACTAGAAAATATTATTTAAAGAAATGAAAGAAGATCTAAATGGCAAGATATCACGTTTATGAATCTGAAGACTGAATATTATTTATATTACAATACTCCCCAAATTTATCCACAAATCCCAAAGATATAAAAACACTTACAACTCAATAATAAAAGACAGATAACCCAATTAAAAATGCAAAAAATATTTGAACAAACATTTCTTCAAAGAAGATATACAAATGGCCAAAAGACCCATGAAAAGATCCCCAACATTAATCATAGAGTCAAATTAAACCCACAGTGAGATATCATTTCACATGCACTAGGATGGTTATAATCACAGAGACAGGAAATAACAAGTGTTGATGAGAATTTAAAGAAATGGCACTTTCACATACTGATGGGAATGTAAATGGTCTAACTGCTTTAGAAAACAGGTAGTTCCTGAAAATGTTAACCAAGGAGTGACAACGTTGACATCGCATTTCCACTCCCAGGCATATACTCAAGAAAAATTAAAACACATGTTCACATGAAAACTAGTGCATGAATGTTCATAGCAACACTATTCATAATAGCCAAAAAGTGGAAACAACCTAAATATCAATCAAGTTATAGATTTTGAAAATAAAGTATATCCATGCAATGGAATATTATTCAACAATAAAAAGGAATGAAGTACTGATGCATGCTACAACATGGATGGACCTTGAAAATATCATATGAATTGAAAGAATCCAGTCACCAAAAAAGCACTTATTGTATGGCTCTTTATATGAAATGTCCAGAACAAGCAAAACTTTGGAGGTATAAGGTAGATTAGCTGTTATCTAGGCTAGGGATTAGAGAAGGGATAGGAATGAGGAGTCAGTGTAACAAGTGGGGAATTTCGTTTGGACATGAAGAACATGTTCTAAAATTAAATTGTATTGATGGTTACACAATTCTGTGAATATACTACAAATCAGTGAACTACAAACTTTAAATTGGCTAATTTTATGGTATAGGAATTATACCTCAATGCTGTTTAAAATAAACAAAGCATCAGCAAGCAACCCCCCCAAAAAATGGAAGAAAAATGTTATGTGAAAACTCGGAGGAATAATTTAAAAACACACAATGTGTTTTTTTTTTGTTTTTTTGTTTTTTTGGTTTTTTTTTTGTTTTTTTTTTATTTTTTGTTTGTTTTTCAGCTCATCAAGGGGGTACAAAAGATCAGGCTATATACATTGCCCATGCCTCCCCATCCCCCCGAGTCTGAGCTTTAGTTGTGTCCATTTCCTAGACAGTGCACATCACTCTCATCATGTAGGTGTGCACTCCTCCCCTCCCCCCACCCCATCCCCCCCAGAGAGAACTTCAAACGTGTCCATTCCCCAGGCAGTGCGCATCGCACTCATCAAGTAGGTATACACCCATCCCTTCCACCCAGGCCCGACCTCTGTCCAATACCCAATTGGTGTGAATCCCAAATGTGCTCTCAGGGAAACCAGTTTGCTGGTGAGTACATGTGGTGCTTGTTTTTCCATTCTTGGGATACTTCACTTAATAGAATGGGTTCCAGCTCACTCCAGGAGAACCAATTTACCACTCATTCATTCCATTTTTTAAAAACACATTGGGTGTGGAGAGACAGGTACTCTCATACACACAATGTGTTTTTAAAAAATGGAATGAATGAGTGGTAAATAGTGTCATAAACCCTGCTTCAGCATAAGAGATCCTATGATCATCCATTAGTCCAATTCATCAAATTATGTTAGTTAAAGTATTTAAAAGGAAAATGGAAGTTCAGAAAGCACGTCACTAGAGAGCGTCAATGGTGGTAAGGGTTTGACTTAAGGAGAACGTCCATTTGGTGTTTGGTGCTTGGTATTTTTAGAGATGAATTTCATGCAAGAAAACTCTGATGGCTTTAGCATATGACATGTCGCTAAAATGCTGAGTGGTAAAGTTTTCATACCCATGGCTCTTTCTTTTCAGAAATAAATAGACCCAAATTTCCATTTCCATCACCCTTGTGATGGGAGGGATCCCTCTGACAATTTGATTGAGTTCAGGACCGTAAAGGACAAAGGGAAGAAAACCTGAAAAATGAAAGTCTTTTCAGCTTCTGAGAATCATTTTCTATCTGAGTTCAATATTGAGTCTCTACGAAATTGTGATAAGCCACCAGTGACCCATTCAGAATGGGCAAACATTGGCCTTAGTATGCATAGATGATTTCCAGTTCAATTTAGTTTCCAGGCTACATTAGAATACTGCATATCTAGCCCTACAATAAATCCATCAGCTTTTGTTGTGTTTCCAGAAGAGTTTTCAAGAACAGCAAGGTCAAGTTGAAAGTAGCCTCACAATGAGAAATAAGCAGGACAAATAGGAGGTCATGTAGATATAATCTGAATATGAAATAAACTGATTTGTATCCCCTGATTATATCATTTGCTCTCTCACCTCACTCTTGCATCAACTTTTGACCTAGGTCTTTAAGTTCTTCATCAAAAAAAGGTTAAAATAATAAATCCATTCAATTTCCATTACTCTAAATGACCCTAAATCCTTTCTCCAAACTTGTACTGACCATCTACACCTGGGACTCATTTATCATGTTATTTGATACATTATGAAAATAACTGGGTTACAGACGTTGTGTAGAAATCATTTCTATAATTCAGATCATTTCTGTGGTGGTGCAGAACAAGATAAGACATGTTTCTTATCCACAGCAGAACAATGCACAAAAGAAAAACTATTAATGGTCACCAGAACTGCCCCAACTTATAAATGATGATGAAAATAATAACAGTCAACATTTATTGGGCACTCACTGTATGTCATGCCTTGTCATAAGCTCTGTATGAATTAATCCGCACAATAACCTTCGGACCTACAATGACACATAAATCAGGAAACTGAGGCATATAGGGTTTCAATGAATTGTTCAGGTTACTCAGTAAGTTTTGAAGACAGGATTCCACCTGGAACAGCTGCACTTGAGAGCCTAAAGTTCTTAACCACTATGTCTAGCCCTGTGTATTGAGAGAAGATGGTGTCCATTTCAATAGAATAATGATAATCTATTTTAAAAAACATATCAGTTGCAAACAGCTAAAAGTCATCCTATGCCGTTTGCATTTTCATGGAGAAATCACAGAGTAAAATAAATATATATATATAAACATATATATAGTGGGTATATATATTCTACATGTGACATATTCAAATACATATGCAATTGAAAAGCAATCAGATTTGTGTACCTTAATTACTTAGTAAAAACAAATGAATATATAACTCATAGTGGTTAAAGCACTTATTGGAGAGGAAAGAAATTTAACTTTTTATATGTCTCATTGAACTTTAGTTTCTTCATGTACAAATGAGACACGTGGAAGATTTGACTTCCATTACTCCTTAGAATACAATGGCTATAAAATTATTTTTATGATCTATTTCAGTATCCTCCATACATATCTTTGCCTATTTTTCTAAGGGGCTATTTATTTCTTTTTCTTGCATATTTATAGTAGTATATGATATATTAAAAACTAGAATTATTTGTGATATGTGTTAAATATATTTATTTCCAATTTTATTATTTTTTAGTTTATTTTTTTTTGCCATTTAGAAATTTAAATAATTTAATATTGTCAAGTTTATCATTTATTTTCTTTATCTTCTGGTTTTCCTATGTTATATTTCAACAGCTATTTTAATCATAAAATACAAAAATAAATTACTGTCTTTTCTTCTACTTTATGGGTTGAATTTTCAAACATTTTAATCTTTTGCACATTCAGAACTTTTGATATGATATGTAAATTAATTATACATCTACCTTTCTTTCAAATCACTAGCCAGTTATCTCAATATCATTTATTAAAGTTTCTACATTCCTCCCAACTCATTTCCATTAAGGAAATACAACACTGGTCGTGAGTTACATTTCCAAATGAACCTAGGCCCTTTATTCTGTCCCGTGGTACCGTCCATTTATCCCTGCACCAGTATCACAATGACCAGTAAACATAAGAAAAGATCTTTAACCTTAGTTGTAGTAAAAGGAAAACAAATTAAAGTAATGCTGAGCTTTTTTCCTATCTATAGACAGAGAAAGATTTACGCTTTTAATAATATAAATGTTGGTCAAAACAAGTCAGGACAAAAATTTTGATGAAACTAAAAATTGTATTTATACAACCAGGCAGCATCTATAAATATTTTAAATGTCCACACTCTTTAACCTCAGAGTGAGTTTCCCTGGGGGTTCCTGAGATCCTTTCAAGGGATTTGGGAGGTCAAACTGCTTTTCATCATAATGCTGAGCCATCATTTGCCTTTTTCTATTGTGTAAACTGCATTTATGGTTCAAAAACAATGATGGTAAAATGGCTGTCATTTTAGTGGGAATAAAGGCAGTGGCAACAAATTATGCTAATAGTCACTTTCTTTCTCCATCATGCACAAACACACACACACACACACACACACACACGCAGTTTCACCCATAATGTCCTTGATGAAGTACTGAATATTATTAATTTTATTAAAACTTGACTCTGGAGTACACAGTTGTTGTAATATTTCATGTGATGAAATATAAGGTCTACATTAAGCACTTTTGTTGCCTCCAGAAGTATGATGCTTGCCTTGAAAATAGCCCCTTATTTCATGGAATATCATTTTTACTAGAAAGAATGGATGACAGACTATGATTATTCAGACTTGAATACCAGGGAGATAAAGTTTTCCAAAATGAACAAAATAAGCCTGTCGCTTCAAGGAAAATATCTGACACTATTTGTTGCCAATGATAAAATTTGAGCTTTCAAGCAAAAATCAGAATTTTGAAAAAATTATACCCATCACCAAGAACTTGACACCTTCCCAGTACTTAGACTTTTCTGTAGTGAAATTAATAAATGTGATTTTTTTTGTATTATGTAACAAAGCATTAAACATTTTATTAACTCAGGAAACCAATATTTTCCAAATGATCCATGCATGGGTGAAAGGGCCATTCCAAATACAAAACACATGAATAGATTTTAAAGTAACTGAATATGAAAAATTAATTTGATTTCAGATTTCACATTACAACTAACCTTTAAGAAACTTTCATTAGTCAAGTTTTAATGTAGCATCAAAGAACACTACAATTTTCTGAAAGGGCAACTAAAATATTCCTATTTTCCAGCTTTCCATCTGTGTGAAGCTGGATTTTCTTCATCTACTTCATCAACATTGCAATACATTGAAAGCAGAAGTAGGTAACAAAATTCAACTGTCTTCTATTAAGTCAGACATTGAAAAGATTTGCAAATATTTAAATGATGCCACTCTTCTCACTATTTTTTTAAAATAGATTATTTGAACATGTGTTAGATTTGTTACTATTTTATATATTAATAAATTAATCCATAAATAATTTTAAAATTCCTTAGTTTAAATTTCTAAAGGGACAAATTTTGATAGATGATACACCCTACATTTTAAAAGACTCTTTGCTATCCTCAATGACAGGTTAACTCAATAACTTATAAAACTGCAAAGGGGTCCTGAGATCAAAAAATTGAAGGACTACTAATTTAGAAAATCCACTAATGAAAGTCACCTTAGATCAGCACACAAAATCGCTAATGAACTAGTAACTGCTCATTATTTTCACATTCTTTCTTTTTCTTAATTGAAAATGTTATTGAGATTATCCTAATACTACTTCACAGTTCTATATTGGGAGCAAGAAGATATCTTTGCTTTTGTTTTATAGCTGATGAGAACCAGAAGATAGATCCTTTAGGATAAGAAAATGAGTATATTCCTCATGTAGGGACATTTTGCCAAACGGTAATTTCAGAAGCTACCAGTTGTCTCTCAATATCTATGAGCTACCTTCCAATAATCTCACTTTCTTCTTGGTAATGGAGCCCATACATTTAATCTGGGCAAATGAGCTGCCAAAATTATATTATTCACTAACGATTTTTGCAGGTAGATTTGGCCAGAAAAATGTAAGCAAGGCAGTAGCATAACTTCTGTGAAGCCTGAAATATGGATGCAATTTCTGGAACTGGAACAGATACCTTACAAAATAAAGTGGAAACCACATGTCAAAAATGGTAGAGCATAGAAGGAGCTCAGATCCCTAAGGATAACAGGGCTGCCATATTCGCTATAGTCTGCCAATATTTTTGTGAGAAGGAAGCAAATTTCTGTCCTGAATGAGCTACCATAATTTGAGATTTTGTTACTCATGATTGACCCTAATTTTTTAAGTGAGAAGTCACTCAGCAGCCCTGTTAGAGAAATGGGACTGTATTTTACTTGTTTGTTCCCTTTTTCTAGTGTGGATGCTATTATGTTCCATTACGTTACTGATGGAGTTTTTCAAGGTAGATTACGTTGGGGCTCAGGAAATGATATCCCAAAGCATGGCGCTTTGGCATGCTGAGTGCTCTGAACTAAAGTAGAATGAAGATCCTTCTGATTTCCGCCTACCCTCCTGTCTCTCTCCTTGCTTTCTACCTTGAAGTACGCGAAGGAGCTTTCTCTGAAGTTCCTATCTGCCTAAAGAGAGATCCTTCACAAAGGGACTCAATTGTCATGAACTTCCTTGCTAAGAATCTCATCAACCAGGGAAGAGGAACTCACAGATGAGGAGACACCATGCCCAGCTAGATTCTGTCATGGACTTACCTGTTCTTCTGACGGGCCCCTCAGAAATGACTTTTATTACCTGAGAGACCTTTATCTTCATAATAAGACAACCTTTGTTTGTGGTGCATTTCCTCCCTTCACCTCCCACCCCACCCAAGAGCCTATTCCTTTCTGTAGCTCAGAATCTTATATAACCCCAATCATCTGGCCCTTCCTTGAATTTCGTGTGTTGTGGGGCTCCCATGCCTATGCGCTTAATTAAAATTATTTTTCTCCTGTTAATCTGTTTACTGTCAGTTTATTTCATAGACTCAATTATCAAACCTTCAGAGGAAAGTTTTTCTCTGCCCTGCAATTACTATTGAAGGTGAGCGTGGCAACTCAAATTTTTTTTGGAATACTTGGTAATTCTGTTTCTAAAGCACATATCCATACAAAGCTACTGATATCTTTTAAAGGTTTTAGAATTAATTCACACTCTTAATTCACACACATACAGACACACACACACACACTGCATTATTTTGCTTGAATAAATGAAGAAAAATTCTTTCATGTCCCATATGTATACCATGGAATATTACTCAGCTATAAGGAATGATGAAGATACGACATCTCTGTGGTTCTCCTGGAGAGAGTTGGAACCCATTATATTAAGTGAAGTATCCCAAGAATGGAAAAACAAGCATCACATGTACTCACCAGAAAATTGGTTTCCCTGATCATCACCTAAATACAAATCTGGGAATGACACCAATTGGACATCAGACTGAGGTGGGGGGTGGGGGAGGGGATGGGGGTATGCCTACACGACGAGTGCATTCCACACCGTTTGGGGAGTGGTAACACTTGAAGGTGCTGACTCGGGAAAGGGGGGGTGGGGAAAAAAATATGAAACTATTGTTTTTAACTTGCACTGTTCACTTAATAATTTATCATGAATATTTCCCATATTATTTCATATCATTGTACAAGAAATAATGTATACATTATGAGGACATACTGTATCTAACAAGATATACTGTTAGACTCTTTGATTCTGTAAAACTAAATTGAAAAAATATATATATATAATAAAAAAAAAAATGAAGAAAAATTCTTTATAAATTAATGATTACTCATTACTCTAGCAGTATCTAAACTAAGATAACTAGCACAGGAAATAGGTATTATTTCTTCACCATAGAACCATAAAATGTTCGATTAGAGTATATTTTAGTAAAACACAATTCAACTCATTCTTCTTTACAAGTGAAGATATTTAGAGCCACAAGGAGAAAAACCACATGATCACAAGATTATTTCTAAATCAGTGATACAAGAACACCAATTATTAATTCTCTAGCATATTCATTGTTAACAGTAAGAGCTACTTCATGAGGGCTGAACTCAGACCTTTTTCTTTTGCCCAGATTCCTTTCTAAGAGGCCTGATGAGTCACGCCTACAAACAATAAAATCACACTGAACAGGTTTTGCTAGCCTGATATAATGTGGTTTACTTCCCAACCTGATTCTGCCAGAGCATCACATGAAATATACTAATAGAAGGCCCCCTTATCTTAACTCAAGCATCCATCAGACCCCTGTCTTAACTCAAGTATTCTCTTCCACTGACTCCAGGTCTTTAGACAAATCTTAACTCTTTCAGCCAATTGTCAACTAAAGAATCCCTAAAACCCACCTATTACTTATAAGTCCCCACTTTGAGATATCCCACCTTCTTGGCCCAAACCAATTTACGGATTTATGACTTTACATATATTTTCTGTCTCCCTAAAATGTATAAAACCAACTGTAACCCAACCATGGCTTGAGATCACTTGCTCAAGGCTTCCTGGGCACGGCTTCTCCGGGCCATGGTCACAGATACTCCACACTCAGGTCAAAATAAACCTCTTTAAATTATTTTGGAATTTGGATTCATTCTTCCATGCACATTCATCAGCTTGTGATATGGAATGAATGGCATTTTCTTTCTTAACTTAATGAATCCAGACCCTACTTCCTTTATTAGCAGAAAGGCCAACAGCTTTCCTTCCAAATTGTTGTAGAACTCCATGATCATACTTAGTTCAAAGTGGTAGTGAGAAGATGAAAGACTTGATCAACTCACTCACCAGTGCCACTTTTTCTCTCCTCTCTTTGACACACAGATGCTTTCTTTGGCATATTCCTTGTCCATAGGATTTTAACCATATCAGTTTATTGAAAAACACTATACAAGGTAGTGACAAATCATATCTGAAAATGAAAATTCATATTATACCTAGTAAACCATAAGAAATAATTCTATTTTTATTTAATGCAAGCTTAGTTCTTTCATTGATTCCTCTTTAACAATTAGATAAAAAAGAAATTCAGATTTTGGTTTAAGGCTGACTTAGGAATCTTTGGAACCTTCTGAGATCTATCTTCTCTAACTTTCCTAAATGATGTCTTTTAAGAGATTGCTTTACAAAAAAAACCTACTTATGCACACAATCCTTTTAGTAGATGGCAGTTATGCTTTAATTTAATTCATCGTATCTCTGCCCACTACATTGATCTTTTGTCTATTTCTTTCCAAGTTAACTTACTGTGATATTTTATGTCATGTATCACTATAAGAATTTAATTAAATTGATATATTAACTGTGCTGTAATTGCCACTGAAGTATTGTAAATGTCAGGCCACTCTGCTCTCATCCCAGATCATGACTGGAAAAAAGATGCTACAATTCAGATTTTTTCCATCAAAAAATGTATACAAAAATAAATAATCCTGAGATATCTATTTTGACTCAGGATCTAGAATTAGAATTTTACCTTTTTAAGATAGAAATGATAAATACTTTACAAAATACTTGATTAATAACCTATAAGTATCTCTTTCAAATTTTTCTAATGTTTCCATGTTTGGTGCTTTTCTGTGTTCCTAGATACAATATAATGGAATTGTAACTGGACAGAGTAATTAATTAAACTTACATTTAATAAGGGAGAGCACGTCACACACTATTAATGCTTCTCCTGAAACAGTAACATTTTTTCTTGCTTAATAAATACAAATTTAAATATTTAGAATGTTTAATATTTTATCTTATATGAAATTCATACTATTGCATACTTTTACAATCAGATACAAAAATAAAATCAAATTAGGCAATAAGTCATAATAGTTTGAATCAACTACCTACATCAAGGTATAACATTATTATAACCCAAATCAACTTAATTCTTTTCAAAAATAAACGAAATACAAGGAAGGATTTGGGGCACTAATAAGCATTCATATATAAAGTTTTAATTAACTTTTTAATGGCTTAAAACAATTTCATGTCCTAAAATTCTGGTTAGTGGGCATTTTCCTATTCAACCTTATAACTGATCTTATGAATCTGATTACATTTCCTCTATCTCAACACCCAAAATAATATAACATGTAGTGTCATAAATAAGTATTTGAGGGTAAATTAAATACTGGATTGATGACTAAATGCTAAAAATACATTTTTGTGTTTGACATTCTATGAGAAAGTCTATTTTTTAAGTAGAAATCTAATGTTTAAATTACCTTTAAAATATTTTGGTAATTTTTAATAAGTTTCATAATTTAGAATAGTTTTTGATTTACAGAAAAATTGCAAAGATAGTACAAAGTGTCTGTATATCTTATACCCAGTTTCCTCTATTGTTAATGTCTTACATTAGTATGGTGACAATTAATAAACCCATACTGAAACATTATTAACTCATGTCCAGTTAATCTGAACTTTATTCAGATTTGCTTATTTTTACCTAATGTCTTTTTCCATTCCAAGATCTCATCAAGGCTATAAAATTAGTATTTGTCCTCATTTGTTAAGCTCCTCCTGGCAGTTTCTCAGACATTTCTTGTTTTGCAAGACCTTGAATGGTTTAGGGAATATTGAACAGGTATTTTGCATAATGTCTCTCCATACATATTTGTGTGATGTTTTTCTCATGATTACACTAGGGTTACAGGTTTGGGAAAACCACAGAAGTGAAGTGTCATTTCCATCACATCATATCAAGGGCAGATCAAATCAATGTGGTTTAGCATTGTTGATATTGCCCGTGATTACCCGGCTTGGCTAGTGTTTGTCAGTTTTCTCCACTGTAAAGTTACTGTGTTTCCCCATTTCATTCTATACTCTTGGACAGGAAGACACTATGTGCAGTCCCCTCTGAAGGAGTTGGGAGTTATGTTCTACCTACATGAAGCCTGGTTATTTACAAAAATTCTTTGGAATTTTTCTGTATCGAAAATGTGTCTATTCTCCCCCATTTATTTATATATCTATTCAATCATTTATTCATATAGATAGAGAGGAAAATCTAATTTTAAATCCATAACATCTAGTACTAATGATAACTATTAAATATGGAAGGATCATTAAAAAATTCTTGTTTAAAAAGACCATATGATTTTTCAGTTCTGCATATGTTTTGCCAAGTTGCCTCTCATACTATTACATAATAATGATAGGTTATTTTTAAAGTCTTAGTTTCCCTTTTCTTTTATTTCGCACTTCATTTTTGACGAACAGGCATCTTTAGCAATGCATCAAGGAAAAAAAAATCTATCCTCAGTTCTTCTTTGGAACTCTTTAGGAAAAGCCAGATGGAGAAAGGCAGTTTTTCCTAAGAGTAACTTTTCATTTTCTCTCTTTTTGACCAGTATATTCAGTTCTGCTCCCTCACTCACTAAAACTATGTGTTTTCTTTATTTACTCTTTATTTATGGGGCACTTAACATGTGTTCAGTGTTCAGGGTGATGAGCAAGTTTGCTGTTTGTTTCTCATATAACACTTACTGTAATTAACTTTGGTTAATTAGTAGTTAAATTGAAGAAAGCGGAGATTAGATATAGTCAAACTCACTGAATTTTTTCTAACCATGTGGTCATTAGAAAGTCCTTTACTTTCCTCATTTCTTTTTACAATTATATCAGATTCTTTAGTTCAAACACTACACATCTTCCAGAAAACTATAGGATGTTCAGTTCTAGACTCCAAAGGTCATTGAAATCATAACCGGCCAGTCACAGGACAGAAATCTAGAGAATTTTCTTGGTTAGGCACAGATATTCCAATACTCCTCAATTATATTAATAATGGAATGTTATAAGCCCAGACTTATGATTATTTGCACATATAAAAGATTACTATATGTGTAAGATGGAAAGATAATGCAACCATTGTGGATCTGCTTGCATTTTGCATATATTTTCCACCTTCACAAAAAAGGGAAATAATAGAAGTGATTGAATGTGCTTACAGAGACCCCATTGTCTTAGGTAGCAATTCAAATTTTCCATACAATAACAAATAATTTCTTTTTAAAAAATGAATTATGGGTCCTCTGATTCCTCGTCAAAGAAACTGATCCTATAGTAAGTATTTATGTTCACTATTATTTAACTGAATTTACAAAACAATGCTGTGACATATGTTTGTTAATATAGACTTATTCCTCCAAGAATACTCATCCACAATTTTTATGAAGATGAAATGAATGTCTCCTGTACTTCAGTGCTATTCAAAAGTTAGTCATCAATCACTAGGTGAATCAATCTACAGCAAATATAGACCAAATCGAAAGAGCAAAGACAAATTCAAATGTAATCAAACTCCAGAGAGATCCCATTTGAGCAAAATATTTGGAAATCAAATTTCACTGCATGTTGTTGAGTTCAAATATTGTGCTTCCTAAAATACTATTGTAGATGAATATCCTGGTCAGAAGTGGTGTCCCCAACTCCACTAGCTCTACAACGAAATCATATTTGATTGTCTTTAAAACTTTGTATGATTCAAATACGTAAGTGTCTCTTTTACTTGTACTAGTACCATAGCCTTGGATATCACTTTCTTCAGAAAAATATCTTAGAAACTTAGCTAAAGAAAATGCTGAAATAAAAAAAATACCAAAAATATCTGACATTTAAAGAACTAAGCTGAATTGCATAGAATATTAAATGAAGAAAAACTTTAACTTCATATCCATAAAATCATTGAGAAGATATTGTGGGTGGATACACAGTTTCTAATTTTTTACTACCAAGCTCTAATAACTAAATAATGATTTACTTCCTATGTACAGTAATGCGATTTTACAGATTGTATATAATGAATCAAGTGACAATAACAACTGTTTATATTAGGTCATTAAATATGAAATGTTCCATTTCAGATCAAAAGTGTAATTTATTCTATCTTCAACAAGAAGCAGCACAATGAATCCAAGTGTGCACCTAAACTATGGACACAGTTTTGCCATCTTAATAGTAGCTTGTTTACACCAGCAATGAATAAGCCTGGAGAGCAAGTGGGGAGGACATCACGAAAGGTGTTTGCCACAGCTTTTTAGAATTGAATGTTTTCCCTTGCAAGAAGTGGTCCAAAGCCTGGAAGAAGTGGTAGTCAGTTGGTGCAAGGTCTTGTGAACATGGTGGATGACAGAGAGTTTCCAAGTCCAGCTGGTGTAGTTTCAGCAGCGTTGTTTGTGTGACATGTGGTTGAGCATTGCCTTGCAAGAGGATCAGCCTGTCTCTATCGACCAATCTTGGCTGCTAAATCACAAGTAACCTCATCACTGCATCCAGTTGGTTGCAGTAGACATCCCCTATAATCTACTAACCAGCTTTCATGAAGCCATAGTGGATAATACCAGTGCTGGACCACCACACACCATTAGCTTTTATTGATGAATATTTGGTTTTGGACTGTGTTTCAGCATTTCATCTTTATCCAACCATTGTGCCAAATGCTTGCGATTGTCAAAAAGAATCCATTTTTCATCACATGTAACAATGTGCTACAGAAATGGTTCGCCTTTATGTCATAACAGCAAAGAAAGGCTAGCTTCAAGACGATTTCTCTCTGATGCTTGTTTAATTTATGTGGAACCCATCTATCCCTCTTCTTCATCCTGTGTATTTGTTTCCAATGGTCCAATATTGTTGGAATAGCAATGTCAAACCTTGCTGCTAATTCATACATAGATTGAGATGGATTTGCTTCCACTACATCTTTGAGCTCATCGTTATCCACCTTGGTCCTTGGTCTCAGGTCTCCCACATGACTCATTTTCAAGATTAAAATCACCACAATGGAACTTCTCAAACCATCAACGTACTGTGCGTTCATTAGCCACATCCTTTCCAAAAACTCCACTGATATTTTGATTTGTCTGTGCTGCATTTGTTCCATGACAGAATTCATATTTGAAAATAAACACAAATTTTTGACTTATCCATAGTTTCACAAAAATTGCTCTAAAAATTTTTTTGAAAGATAATCACAAGCCAAAATGTGCATCTGAAAGACTGAGGATTTACCTTCTCAATAAAAACAAAAGAAGAAGTATCAAAATGCAATATTTGAGATAGCAAGTGTCAAATTAGGACATGAGGAAATCGGACATTTCATACTTAATAACCTAACACAGTCTCAAGTTAGGCTATGTTTAAATAAAGATTTCTTGACACATTCTGTTTTGAAGCCATGCAGATAGGTTAATTTGTTTTTTTAAAAAGAGGCAGTCTTGCATCAGGATATAATTTAAAAATATAATATCTATCTACTTAAATGCTTATAGCTATTTCATATTAAAATTTTTACATAGTTTATCCCGAATTACAACTGTAAAGAGAGAACACTTTGCTCAGAAAACAAAGCCTATAATTCTACGCAGAAGAGAGACAGCAAGTTGACATCTGTGAATTATGCAAATAGAGGAGCAGAGAACAAGTAGGTCCTAACAAGCAACCCCTATTCAGATGGAAAAGGGGAGTGGGAGAAAGACTCTGCTCAGATAATTATTAAAGTTGGGAGGGCGCTTATTCCCGTGGGGTGGACCAAATCCTCAGGGAGGCCTGGTTTGTTTTGGCTTGCCTCCTCAAGTGGAAATTCAAGTGTGAATTAAAAACTGGCATGCTGAGATTGAGGAGCGGCTTCTTCCCTTTTTGCCAAAGACTAGCATTAAGTCGAGGGCAGCATGTAATTGATTTTGAAGCTCCAGTGTGCTTTTTTACTCTTAAGATGAGTAGCAAGTCGTGAAATGCTGTTTACAATAGGAACTTTATGAATAACATAAATAAATAGATTATTTGCACTGCTGCTCCTTTAACTTGGCAGAATGTTGCCACCTGCTCCTTAGTATCTTTGATTAACATTAAAATAAAGTCCTTATTAAGGAATAAAAACAGAAAATATATTCTCAAAGGAAACACTTACACACATGTAAAGCTTACTGCACATATGTCAAATTTCTTTCTCAGTTAGCTAATGTATGTAATGTTCATAGCATTCTGGAGATTTGAAAGATGTCATGCTAATGAAATCTTTATGACAAGTGCTATGTTTCATGCTACAATTTGACAAACTAGAATGCATTAGGGTCATGACAAAATGAGGCAGTTCAAAGTAGATAATTATTCTGGATAATATTACAAGAATAGCAAAGCCATATTCCTAGAAACTCATGCCTATATTATATGCACAATCCACTGAATTTATAGACCAAGTGACATTGAAATATTCCACCGATGACCTGTACAATGTAATGAAAATAATGCTTAGTGAGTTTCTGGAATCAATGAAAAATCATGACTGAGCTTTTGGAATTACTGATTCGAAATCTAAATGGCATTTGTGAAAGTTAAGGGACAAATGGAATGCTTTTCTGTAAAGATATGTTGAAAAATCAAACTTTTAACATAAGATAGGAGATGAAAGAAAAGAAGAAGGGAAATATAATTACTATTTGGAGTACCTAACATGTG
Organism: Eulemur rufifrons; assembly: GCF_041146395.1. Classification (NCBI taxonomy): domain Eukaryota; kingdom Metazoa; phylum Chordata; class Mammalia; order Primates; family Lemuridae; genus Eulemur; species Eulemur rufifrons. The sequence continues at coordinate 5,049,751 of NC_090995.1, read as the reverse complement.
TCAAGCTGTAAGGACTTTATACATGTTATTTCTAATCTTTACAACATCAATACAAAGTAAGTGTGATTGTTTCCCTCCTTTTTTTTTTTTTTTTTAACATACTAAAGAGTGACTCAGAAAAGAAGTTAATTCACCCAAGAATGGACAATATTCAAACACGGTTGAGTCTGACCTGAGGTTCATTTCAGAACCTACTCGATTATGTTTTTCATAAAAATTCAACTCTTTTTTCCCCAGTAAGCATAATTCAGTGAATAAGTAAGGAAACATTAAATGTCAAAATAGTGAAATTGTTTTTCCACCTATCTTTAGTGGAATCAGAGTTTTGATTCTTCACAGCTCTTAGTTCTAATTTCAACAGTTCGGAAAAATATGGGAAAATGCATAAAGGGTTCAGAAGAATATCAAAAAACAATTGAGAGCAATGACAAAGGATTTTGAAGAGAAATTTAAATCTTATGAACTGTGGTATGTCCACAAGAGCTGACTGAGTTCACAAGGTGCTTGTGTAACAGTAGTAAACTCCAGTGCTTCAGTTACAAAATATGTGATATTTTGTATGATACGTAGAACACATGACTTCTATAGACATGTGTCTTAGGGAAGATGTAGGATTTTACAAGGTATCAGTGACGAAGACAGCTTTCCAATACTTAGAACCCAAGGAATCGATGAGCTGCTCATTCTGCAACCCTGCAGTCCGTGTGGATGGCCGTGGAGAAACTCTCTGAGCACTGTTGGCATATTACTCTGAATCGCTAATGGCAGCAAATTATATACTTTCTAAAGTGACAGTATCACTCTAGTAATGTGCAGATAAAGTGTTCTAGTGAAACCTAATAGCTCATACTCACCAGAATCATCATTAAAATAATTGCTTCCTCCTACATTTTTTTTTTCTTTTTTGGGCAAAGTGCTACTTCACGTGGCAGTGAGTTTTTAAAAAAGAAGGTAACAAACTATAGAAGGACACAGAAACTACAAAGGCAGTGTTCTCCCTCTTTAATAATTCTAACGTATGACTGCTGAAATAACCCTGTGTCTTGGAAAGCAGCCTTTTAATAGAACAGTTGTGGATAATTGAACTCCTACTCATTGTTCAAAAGGTCATGAGGTTCCAGTGGGCACTTTTTCTTTTGGTAAATTATTCAGCTCCAGTATTTATTGGCCTGTCAAAAGGAAAGTATTGTATAAACTGTCTTTGTTGCTCTTTAGTGTTTCCTAATTTAATTGTGTTCTTTTCTGTGTGTAACCCCAGCAGAAAATTTCCATCTCTTCTTCTCAAATTCCAATGCGGGGACCTCTCATCTTTGCTCTTTGCTGTATAGACCAGCCTCATGGATCAAATAGACATGAATTAAGTCAATGGGAAAGAATTATAATACTGATTGAATGAAGAGCTTTTGCTTGACTTTTGTTTCATGCCTGATCAGATCATTGTTTTTATTAATATTATTTGAAAGCATTTCTTAAATGGAATCCACAATAAAAAGAATGGGGCTTATTTTGAAGGAATTTCTACTATTAGATTATCAGTAGTCATCCATATTCCTATAAAATAGCACAATCTGTATTCCTCATCCCTGATTCTACCAAGGTAGTACTGCACAGTATCTACATGCTTTACTACAGTCAATAGATCACTTGACCCCAGTTCTGAACAAAATTTGGGGTCAAATTGGGGAGTTTCATTACTCCTTCACCTAGCCTTACTGTCTAAACTTTTTGGCCCTTCTGCACAATTTTCCATACCCAATGCTGGCTGCAGGAGAATTACATAAGTCAAGAGAGAGTCATAAGAAAACAAACGGTGGCTGAATTTGAGAAAATATATTCTACATGCTGCTCCCATTTTCTTTTGACCACTAAAATCTTTGTTCCTAGTTACCTACAAAAAAACTAAGATTTTTCTCTTGCTTTCAGATAAGTTGGAGCAGTCTTTTCCAATTTTTTTTTCCCTCTGAGTGAAGAGCCCTGTCTTCTTAGGGACTAGAAATGTCCATTTATTGATAATATTTGGTGTGCCTGGGCTAAGGTAGATGTTACTTTACTTTTTTCATTTAACTTTTCCATCAATCATATGACTTAACCTTCTTACAGATGAAGAAGTGGAGATACACAGAGTGAGGTCACTTTCCCAAGATACAATTTCTTATAGATGACAGGATGATGATTTGAATCCGGATTTGAATGACACCAAAGTTCAGGCTCTAATGTATTAGGTCATTAAATATGAAATGTCCGATTTGAATCAAAACTTTAGTTTACTGTATCTCAAACAAGAAGCACTACAATTAATCAAAGTATGTACCTAAACTAACGAAACAGTTTTGCCATCTTTAATGGTAGCTTGTTTACGCCAGCAGTGAAGAAGCCTAGAGAGTCAGTGGCAAGGAAATCATGAAAGACATTTTCCACAGTTTGAGAAGGGACACAGATTCCACTTCTTAATGGGAGGAGTATCACAATTTTTGTGCTTACATTTAATCTGCCTTACTTCCTATTTTCTTTGTTTCTCTCCCAATTTTCATCTTTGTTTTTCTGCTCTAAGCATGAACTCTGAATCCAGTTTACAGTAATTGATAAAATCCCTTGGTTCTAGTTTAATTCCATTCATTCATTCATTAATGTACTTTTTTCACCTATCATATGGTTGAGTATTATGAGGGTCAATGATTAGAAAGCTGAACAAAAAACTAATTTTCAAAATATGGACTTTGTTGCCTGGTTTTGAATCCTGCTTCCACTATTTATTAATTGTAATATCTTGAGCAACTTAACTTGAGCCTCAATTTCCTCTTTTGTAAAAGGAAAATTCTAATGCCTAGATTATGTAGCTATTGTAAACATCAAGTGACAAAATGTATAAAAAAATACTAAGCATAGTGTCTTGTACTTAAAAGCAGTCTAATAAAATAGACTAGTAGCTATGATTAATAGCTATCACTATTACTGTGTGAGCCTAAATTAGCCATTTAATATTTCTGGACTTCTTCAATATATAGCTTTCTATTCTGTATAATTAAGAAGCTATATTAATGGGTTTTCTTCTTATAGTTGTGGTTTATTATTTCAGTGAAAGGATACAGATTAAAATCAGCAAAGTGAAAACACACATGGAAAGAAGTTCCAAAGAAACCAGGCACAGGCTTTCAGGTATATCTTCTTGGTGGCGTAACACAGGGACACATTATTAAGATAAACTTATCTGGTTATACTGGCACAGCATGGCCTAATGCCTCAGGATTACAAAACTATTCTTATCAGGCAGAATATTCCAAGGGTTCAGAGATTATCTCCCAGGAATGTGAAAGAGGCCTTTTTTTAGGGGTGTGCAGGTTTTGGGTAACCCAGGCCTGCTGAGTTTACCCTTTCCTTGCCATGTCCTAATATAAAGTGTTAATAATAGGGGAAACTGAGTGCTTACGGTAAATCTGTCCATTGTTCTCAATTTTTGTACAAATCTAAAATTGTTCTAACAGTATAGTATATTAAAAAATCAAAATCCAGTTGGAACAATAGGTTACATAAGTTGATAAATATGCAGGCTTAAAGTATTTTAACACTTTCCTTCAACTTGATCTGTTTAATTGGAAGAGACTGTATCATAATGGATACTGTCGCATTGCCTTGGACAATATTTTTAGGATTTTTATTGTATATGTATTTAAGGGAAATAATTGGATTTTTTCATAGCAACAGTAGCCTTTCTTGTTCATAGTACTCAAAAAGTAGGAAAAAATCCAAATGCTCATCAACTGATGAATAAATGAAATGGAATGTATTCGGACATTTAAAAAAAAGGAAGTACTGATACATGCTACAGCGTGGATGAAACTTGAAAACATTATGCTAAGAGAAAGCAGCCAGTCACATAGGACCACATACTACAGGAGCTATGTGAAATGTCCAGAATAGGCAAAGCCAGAGGCAGACAGTAGATTAGTAGTTTCCAGGGGAAATGGAAATGACTGAAAATGGCTATGATTTTTCTCTTTAAGGTGATGAAAATGTTCTAGAATTAGACAGTGATGATGGTTGCATAGTCTTGTGTGTATACTAAAGCCATTGAATCATAAACTTTCAGAAGTGTGAATTTTGTGGTATGTGCATTATATTTCAATTTTTTAAAACTAACTCTCACAAATTGTCAGACTAAATTTCACTAACAATGTGCTCTGTTTTTTGTACACTAGGTGGGCAGACATATCCCATTTATTTTAAATAAATATAATTCTAATGTACCTGAATGTTTCCTTTATATACCTTTCTTATCACTTTTTTATTCCATTCCACACATATATACACAATCCTTTATCTTTACAGAGTATCATAAAGGTTAAGACATTAGGAACTCCGGCTTCTCTCGGATATCCTAGCATCATTGTAGCAATGGAATTCTTATTATGACTATCATGTTTATTAGGTTTCCTAATATGTGGAAAAACAGATGAGGTAATACTAGATTAGTAGCTTAGTATTACAGACAGGAAATAGAATTCAACTGCTGCACTTCTACACCTCTCATTTACAGCTTGATAAATTATTGCCATTATCAGTCAAGCAGTAAGTCTTGACCTACAATGAAAAACAATAGGTTTGGTTTTGGGGGTTTTTTTTTTGCATGATTACAAAATGATGTACAACCAGTGATGTGATTATAGTTACTGGATGTACACACAGAATTTTGATCACTTTTTAATATAGAAAACATTGAAAACTTCCTTCTTTAATGGACTTTGATAATGTATGAGACAAACATACTTTATCCCTCTAACATTGTTAGATTTGGATTCCTTTCTGACGGAAGTATAGTATCTGTGTATCCTGATTTAGTAATGGTTTCATTTCTAATCAAATATGTGTATCTTAATTTTTGCTGGCATCAAAAGAATCCATTTAAAAACAAACATTTAAACTGATTTCTGTGCACTGTATATGTTAAATGGCTTTAATTGAGCAGCTGATCTTCCACTTGCAAATATTATAAAAATATCAGTATTATAAAAAGAATTCCTTATCATTAGAAGAATGTAGCTATTATTCTGAATGTTTTCTGAAAAACCTTTTTTTGTTTCCTTTTAATGGTAGGGATCCAACTGAAGGACCTCTGAACTGCAGCTGCAGTATTCTAACGAAAACATATTGGTTAGTAATATCACTGTCTTAGAAACAGAACAAGTTTTTTCTCTGCTTTGTGAATTTAAAAATTTTAGCTTATCTTACTTGTTTAAACCTCTTTGGGGGAAGATACGGAGATTAAACTTTTACTTATGTGTACATATGTTTGTCCACTCACAGGACTCTTGAGTTTTGGTTTTCTGTTAAAGTTTTTAGAACCTAGGTTCAATGTGCACAGAAGTAGATTCTGTACAGTAAATAAAAGTTGTTGACCTTTAACTGATTCTTTTGGTATGTTCCACAAACTATTTCTCAAATCACAGGCAAATTTTCATTTCTATAATAGTTTCAGCTAAGTCTATCTTAGAGGAGTAAACTGAATATCGAACTCCATAGGGTTTTAGATCATTAGTCAAATATATCCAAGTAAAACTGTTTTCACCAAGTCATGATGAGCTAATTCACATGGTATTGGACTATAGAGAAGACTGAACCTGTATGATCCAAGTTAAGTTTTCCTTTGGAAAAAGTTATCTGTGAATGCTCAATTACATTGAAAGATATTAATCATGCAATGATTAGTAATATATAGTTAATAACTAATTAGAAGCAAGGCAGATTTTACTTTCAACTTTTTATTAATGTCACCTCCTCTGTTTAGCTCCTTTGATGTCACCATCTCTGTTTATTCATTTTTCAGTCTGAAATACACTAGGGTGACTCTTTAAATTCTAGAACACATAACGGTATAAATGGATTGTAGAGTAAGAGCAACTTTAGCTTGAAGGTTAAAGCAAAATGCAGTTTTTCCCCTAGATTTTAATTTTGTTTATATTTTCCCTTTAAATTAGTTCACTAACACAATTTTAACATTTTAACAAAGTACAATAATATTAAAAAAAAAAATCCTTGTTCTCTCTTTCCTGCCCTGTTAAATATCACATGTTAAATGGTCAGTGTTAACAATCATAAGCATTAATATTGCATATGTCTGCCTGTGTATTCTATAATGTTAACCTGTGTTAGTTATTGGTTAATTCAAGTAAACTTGCATAGCAGTAGGGGTCTTGAGTAGCTTGAAATCTTCTCTATCTCAGGATAGTGATTTTACAAACAAACCCATGGCAGGGAAGCAGGAATCAAATAACTATTTTTCCTTTAAATAAGAATATTTATTAAAATCACATAAAACTAAACCAAATAAAACTATTATGGCAAATAATTTGGGAAGTCAAATCATCTGTTTTTCATATTTCAGACTCGTATAAATTTAAAATAATCTTCAACATAGCCACACTAAACAATTACAGTATGTTTTAACACAACAATGTAGAATACAAATAAATATACTTTTAATTCAATGTATGTCTTTTAAACTCTTTGAATAATCTCTTAATCTCTTTTAATAAAAGTTTACGAGGTTTTTCTTTTATGAGATTTATTCCTCCTTGACAAAGTTGAGAACACAGTTTCTTAAAGTAGATCATGCAGGCTCCACTGAGGGACTGATAATTAATTTACATATAGTTTCCCTTTTAACTGATGGACTTAAACTTGATCCACGGATTTGCACCGCGAACTTCAAAAGGTGGATTACTGCTGTAGATGTGATGGCCTAAGTCCCCCAAATTTGGTTCGGGATCGGCGGTCGCAAACTGGGCCGCATCATCTATTTCTTTCCTCACTTCGGCGTCAATTTCCTTTAACTCTTCGGCGGTGGCCAGCTTGCTGTTGACCATCCTATCTGTGAGGAGCATAATGGGGTCACTCTTACTCCTTACCTCCTGGATTTCTTCTCGTTTCCGGTAACTGATGCCGGGGTCGCTCATGCTGTGTCCGTGGTAACGGTAGGTTTGCAGCTCCATCACGATGGGCCCCTTGCCGGCTCTGCAGTAGTCGGCTGCAAACCTGGTGGCCTCCCGAACGCACAGAACATCCATCCCGTCGACCCTCAGCCCGGGGATGAAGCCGCCCCTCTTGTAGTAATCGGTGCTGGCTGCCGCTCGTTCCACGGACGTCCCCATGCCGTAGAGGTTGTTCTCACAGACGAAGACACAGGGCAGTTTCCACAAGGCTGCCATATTGAAGGCCTCGGCTATCTGGCCCTGGTTGGCGGCGCCGTCCCCGTACAAGGTCAAGCAGACCTGGTCGTTGCCGTTGTATTTGCAGGCCAGGGCGACGCCGGCTCCCAGGGGGCCCTGGGCGCCAACGATGCCGTTGCCCCCGTAGAAGTTCTTGGTGTACATATGCATGGAGCCGCCCTTTCCTTTGGCACAGCCCCCTCTGCGGCCCGTCAGCTCCGCCAGAATGGACCGCACCGACAGCCCGCGAGTGTAGCTCACGCCGTGAGCGCGGTAGGATGTGATCACGTGATCCGAGGGGGCGATCCCGGCCTCCAGGCCCACGCAGCAAGCTTCCTGGCCGTCGCACAGGTGACAGAAACCACGGATAAACTTCTGCTTGTACAGCTGGTCTGCTTTCAACTCCATGCGGCGAACCACCAGCATCATCCTGTAGTACTTGAGCCCGTCCTGCCTGGTGAGCACGGTGGTCACCGGCGGGCCCTCTTCCAACCCGTAAAGATCGCATTTCTTAATTTCAAATGTAGCATCATTGGAATAGTTGCAAGATGCCACCAGCACTCGGCGAGCTGGCTTCTGGACCACACCCGACAAAACGCGGGAGAGGAAAGCAGCCAGCATCTTCCTCATGGAGGAGCTCGGAGGGCAGCGGCGGCTCCCAACGACTTGTGGCGCAAAAGCCCAGCGGGTCCCTGCGACACGGAAACGCAGGTGGCGCCACAATGGGGTCTGGGCCACGTGGTGCGCAGGCGCACTGGGCCGCCGCCCCTTCCCCCTCCATTCCCCCCTCCCCCCCCCCAGGACTCTGGTACCTTCCAACTGTAAAGTGAAGGCTCAAGCAACCGCACCCTGATCCTAATCCACAGCACCCTCATTGCTAAACCGCGACACTCTTGTGTCCCTTTTCGTTGCTAAACTCATCAGTAGCGCCTCTCCAACTCTCCCCTCAGGGTATCATATAGGAGAGAGGAACAAACTCGATACTTAAGGCACACAAAGAGTCCCAAGAGAGGAGATTAATACCAAGGTGTTCCTTCCTGTCACTATTTCTTTAATGTCTTGTTTTTGATTTTTAAAATAGGTATGAATATTTTATCCTGCTCTGTAACATACATATTTAATGTAAATGTATTTATTGTATGCATATTTAATGTAAAAATAAAACTGTACATCAGCAGTCCCCAACTTTTTTGGCATCAGGGACGGGTTTCATGGTAGTTAATTTTTCCATGGATGGGGGAAGAGGGGGAACGGTTTCAGGATGATTCAAGAGCATTACATTTATTGTGCACTTTAGGTCTAGTATTATTACATTGTCACTTGCCACTCACTGATAGGGTTTTGATGTGAGTTTGCAAGCAACTGATTTATTATGGTCTCTGTGCAGTCAAACCTCTCTGCTAATGATCATCTGTATTTGCAGCGGTTTCCAGTGCTAGCATCACTGCCTCTGCTCGACCTCAGATCATCAGGCATTAGATTCTCATAGCTAGCGTTGAACCTAGATCCCTCCCATGCAGTTTAGACTAGGGTTCACACTCCTATGAGAATGCAATGCCAGGTGGAACTCAGGTGGTGATGCGAGTGATGGGGAGTGGCTGTAAATACAGATGTATTTTGCAGATGTAAAAACCTCCCTTGATCACCTTGGGCTCACCTGTGCTGTGCAGCCTGTTACTAACAGGCCACCAACCAGCATTGGTCCGTGGCCCTGGGGTTGCGGACCACAGCTATACATTATTTTTTGGTTTAGTTAACTTTAAAAAAAATAAACATTTAAAAAACAAAAGAAAAGTTGGTGGTCCAAAATTAGAAAAATATGCAGCATTTATCCCATGGCTTCTAGACTTTTATCGGCTGGGGAGGGAGAGGAACTACAGAATCCCCAGCCTAAGAGTCTAAACCCACTAATAAGTTTTGCCTGGCCTGGGAAAATTGGGAGCTGGTTTGAGATGCATTGTGGTAAAAAATTTGTGATTTTCCACCTTTCCTCACTCTTTTTATTAAATAATAATTCTGAATCGTGTCCACCAATTTTATCCCTATTTCCTAATTCACCTTTTTTTTTTTTTTTTTTTTTTTTTGTATTTACCTGTACTTAAAGATGTCTTCAACAGGTTTCCACAGATTCAGGTGGTTTTTGCTTTTATATCAATCAAATTGAACCAGCCTTAGTCCAGAAATTAAGAGGCATGTTCTTATAATGCCCCTTTATACAGGCATCGTGGTTAGTATAGAAACCATTAGAAAATGGAACTTCTTAAACCACCAAACAGTACACAATTTGGACTGCAAGAGTGCAATAGAGTTTGCTTGGGTCACTGGTAATAAATAGTTCAAGCATAAGGCAGGAGCCTTAGCCCAAAGGCTACAAAGATCCCATGTCATTTTCCTCTTTTGTGCTTTTACTAGGAAGGTAATTTTATACTCCAATAAGCCAACCCTAACCAGGAATCCTGATCTATTTAGAATATTAAGCAATTCCCTTTAATACATGCTGTTTTATATCCGTTGCCTATTTGTAAATGATAAATTCTTACCCAAATTTACATATTACATGTTCAAAGCAGCTGCCTTTTCTACATCTAGTTCCAAGTGTTATTTTGGGCACTTCTTTTGATATTCAGGCAGGAAGGAGAAAATAGCTTGTTAAAAAGTTATGATATCTCTTAAAACTTGATCCTCTCCCCACCTTCCAAACCCAGACATCATAATGGGCCTCATCTTTTTACTCAATTTAAAAGTCGACTTTGGGAATTCATGGTCTTGCTGTGTTGTTTGCTCCCTCTTTGATACTTCGCCTGTCTCTGCTGTTCTCTTTCATTCCTGCAGGTATTGCCTGTCTCCAGGGAGCATTATCTCCATAAGAATGAGAAAAATGACACTGCAGGATGGAACCGTAGTGTTAATGGGTCACTGAGTGACAGCTGAGCCTGCTCTCAGAGGTATCAGCCAGGCTAGCGCTGCCAGGAACACAGAGCTAGCTATACAGTGAAGTGTGCCAATTTAATCTTGTCATATGTAGCCTGGGCTGCAAAGATAGAGCTCCCCTTAAAAGCCCAGTGTGACAAGGCTAAACCCAACTCGTGCCAGAGGAGAACATGCAAAGATACTAATTGGAAAATATCTGTACTACAGGTTCCCACAGAAGATGGCCCTTTTTTTATGCAACAGGCTCTGGTTAAGATAATAAATAATAAAATATAAAACTTCTAGGGACCTCTTGGTAATCAGTTACCCTATACACCCTAAATTCAACTTAAAGATAGGCTGAAATCACATTTGCAGAATATGATGTTGAAACATTTCTATTAAACTGATGAATCATGATGATGACTTTTTTTTTACTTTCATTGCTATCTTCCTAAACCTATCCACATTTTCAAAAAGTGAAATTTCTAGACATCAATGTAAAAGTTTAATACAGCCCAAGGAGACCCAGAGCTGTAGAGCTTTTCCTCTTATATGCCCCCAGGTATAAGGATTCAATCTATGCATGGACAATAGAGCCAATGAAGGTGTTCTTTTCTTCAAATAATTTTTTTTTTCTTGTCATTGTTCAATACCATGTTTATTACCAAGCAGAACTAAGTCATCTATGTGCTCACCACTGAAATGTTGTTTGCAATTAAAATCCCCATAAATTCTAAGTTTTTAATTAACACCAAATCTCACTTTTAATCTATTTGAAATTAAAGGAAAACAGATGAGCACTTTTATAAGGCCAATGGCAGACTTTACATTTAATTAATAAAAAAAAAACCTAATAAAAGAGGAGCCAGTGATTATAGTAGCACTCATCCATGTCAGTGTGACAGAATTTCACATGGTATGTCTGATGGTTGATCCTACAAGGGCATTTTTGGATTTATCTTAAAAGTGTCACTCCCATTGCATCAACAGCATATAAAATATTTTTTAATAAGAGACAAGGAAATGCAAAAAAAAAAAAAAGAACAGTTAGCATGTTTGAAGGATATTTACATTTCTCCAGTAATAATTGCACTTTTTCACCAAATGTTAAGTGAAGAAAGCTGTTAAGGAGTGAATATGCTCTAGATAAATAATATCAGATCTCATTATATGATCAGTAGAAATGTACTTTTTCATAGCTCTAAGATTTGGCAATTAAGAGTGATGAGTAAGAACTTGATGCAAAAAATTGAGTTATATATAACTCGGAGAAGAATTTTTCCCATTTGGTCTATTACTTTATCTCCCTTGGAGAAAAGGGAAAATGTCAGTACCATATTTTGCAAAATAATGACAATCAGGCAAAGTTCCTCTGTAACGTTACAATAAGTGAAGCTATTCCAGAACATTTCAGGGACCTAAGCAAACAATATTTTTTTTTCTTTTCTTACCCTCACCATATTTCTGAAATGTCATTAAATAATAATCAGGACAAATTATCACAAAGAGAAGCCTTGACTGGAAGTGAGAGGTAAAGGAGGAGTGTTCTTCATCCTGCCTAGTTAATGATGGTGTGAGGAAAGGGACGATGTAAGGGGTTAATTTTTAGTGGCAACAGATGTAGCCACCATCGTCCGCCTGATGGATAACCAAAGTCATCTTCGCCATCATGCTTGCAGTACTCAAGCCACTATTCCTACAGTTTTGGACCAGGGTCTAGCAGATATGATAAAAGAGATCATAATACAAAACTGTAAAAGAAAACTTTCTAAACATTTTAATAAGCCCCCTATAACTAGAGCTGTAATTGAATGTAGTCAAGTGAGATAAAAAAAATAAAATGGTGTGTATAAAATCTGCTGTCACGATTTGCTATGGTCTAGTGTCTCAAACAGTAGAGGACTGGTGTAGGAGTCAAGAGTTTTAAACTAATTTCTGCTCAGTATTTTGAGTTGTTTTGTAAAACCATAATCCTCATTCAGAATCAAAATCAATTCAATAAATGTTCTTGACAAATCACAGCAATTTCAAGAAAGTCCAAGTCAGAGTTAAATCCATTTGCATTGCCTTCAGAAATTTTTACACTTCTTGGGAAAGTTTTTGTTCAGCAGATTTTAATTCTCACATACTTGAAAATGCGTTGTTTCAAAATTTTATTCTGTAAATAAACATACATTCTCCCTAGTAACTTTGATTTTAATATCAATCAAATGTGTGTGTGTATATATATAATGTGATAGTAAAAATGAACTCTACTCAATAGTGAAATGAGAGCGTCACTCTTCTGTGCAGTCTTGTAATATATTAGCTTCCTCTTGACTGTACCATTTTATTATATCTTTATAAATGTCCTTCAACAACCCTTCCTTTTAATGACTTTGGGTAGACTATTATGGTTGTAATATCACTATGCCCATGTGATAACATAATTAGCACATTTATTTATTTTGACTTTGTTTCTTTAAAGAAGACCTAAGAGTCACTGAAGGAAGTTTACAGAAAAGGAAGGAATATTGGCAAAATTCCAGGCCACTGCTGCCCCCTAGAAGGAAACTTGAGCAGCACATTTGACCAAAACAGACAAAGCTTGAGAGGAAGAGACTCTGAGGGAGACTGCAAATCATGCACCCCATTTTAAGCACCTACTATTGGCCACATCCTCTGGGATTTTTTTTTTGTCCTATCCTGTGTCTAAGTGTGGGCACAGTGTTACCTATTATATCGCAATCTTGGACTCTAATAGATTCTATCCTAATAGATTCACAGGGGATCCCTGTGAATATATACAGACATATAAGCAAATTTTTATTGGTAAAAGAATATTTTTAATAAATGGAAATGAAATTTTAAGTGATTATATGCCTTAACTTAAGATTTAAGGCATTATAAATATTGCCCAGGTATGCAATACACTTGCTTCTTTTTGCTGGAGATACAAAGTTAACAGTTTGCTCATTTGACCCTCTCAGAGTCTGGTAAGGCAGTTATTCTCATTTCTAATTTCTAGATGAGGAAACCGAGGCCTTGGGAGTTTACTGTACTATTAAGTAGTACAGAAATACAATGATACCATACAATTAAATTTCCCTCTACTTAATCCAGTTCATTGGGAGGTGGTGTGCTGTGAGCTCTCCCAGTTTGTCTGGCACTGCCTAGAGAAAAGGACACATCATCATTGAATGACAGAGGAAGCAACACATGAGCAGCTGTTATAGAGGCAATAAAACTAACGTATTACATTCCAGGCAATGGTGACAATGACAGTTTGTCTTTATTAGGATCAATGATGAACAAATTAAAAATAGACTGCTGTCAAACTACAACATACAAAACAGAACACTCTAATTTTGCAAAGTTGTGTCGTCTCCTTTAATTTGGTAATACAGCAGAGCCGTAAAGGCACACTGGGAAATATGAAAATCAGGATCTCATAATTATGCAATGCATTATGAATATGAATGCCATTTCTCCAAGCAACCTAAGACAATGCTGTAGATGTCTTAGGGAGCTTTTTGTATGTGAGAATCTTTCTGTTCCCATGGACCCATTGTGCATTTAGATTCTACGATATTGCCATAGTACCCAACACTGTAAATCTAAAAGGCCACCGTGGGGGAGGCTTCAAAGACCGTTTTAAATTAGAGGCCTAATAAACATCATCCATGTTATGAACAGAGTGTGCAAAAAGAGTTTTTAAGCTCAAACATCTCATCAAGGCATCATATCCAGGCAGCAAGATTGCTGGGGACTGTCAGAGGAATTTAACAAGCTCCTGTCGGGGCCCCCAGCTGGCCATGTGAAGCCATTCTCTTGGGCCCTGAATACTGCACTGCAACTTATATTTCTTCAAAAGCTCCTGGCCTTTCTCTACCATCATTTAGCCCCTATTCTCACTTCACTTCATAATAAAAATTACCATCTCTTTATAAGAATGCATTACAACTTTTCCAAGGGATTTTCCATCCTTTCCGGCATTTTTCCATATTACATGGAAAATTTATAAGGACTACTGACAGAAGGAGAAACAGACCCAGCAAGGGTCGTAAGCCCAGTAAACACTGGGCATGTCCTCAGTTAATACACCTGATTCATCCAGAGCCAGAATCTCACCTGATCCAGTGCTTCTTGCATACACACACCATGCTGCTCCCCGACCCCAGCTGTCTGTTGACGAATTTTTACGTCTATCAGAACTTCCTTCCCACAAATCTCAGTGGAAGAAGATTCCTTCTCTTATCTGGAAATCTGACCCCTCAGCCTTTGCCACAGAACCTTCTATTCCCTCACAATGAGATACTGTTCATATATCCACCCCACTCCCACACCCCCACCAGAGAATCATCAATTTTGTCTTCTCCTTTGGCTTCCTTTCATGCTCAGATTTCCTCAGCTCTGAAAGAGGATACCAGAGTCCTCACTGCCTCTTTTAGATCTCATCCTATATTATTCCTTTTATCTAGTCCAGCTCCGCAAAGACGCAGCCTGCACCCACAGTCTCCGTTTACTTTGCTCTAATTGCTTCCATATGCTTCTGCAATCTGTGTCATCAACAATGAACGGAAATTTCTCACATCAAGGACTTGGTTAAATTTAATGACAACTTTGGTATTATCACTCTCTGAAATTCTCCACTAAATAAGTGTTTCTCCATGGATATTCCCTTACACCAACTTAAAAAAAAAAAAAATCATGTTCTTAAGCTGCTTATACCCCAGACTTCATTTCCTGTGTGTCAACCTCGACCCAAAAAGTAAATGTGGGTCTAAGGTTTAATGATATGTGCTCTATTCTTGCCAGCTTAAATGATTACACGCAGGGACTCGTGATTTATTGGTTTAATTCTCACCAGTAGGGAGATGCCAACTATATTTTCAACATTAACTCCCTTTCATTCTCTAGTCTACTAGAAAAAAAAAATGTATTTTAAAGCCCTACAGCTATTTAAGCTTGAAAAGTTCTAAGAAGAAATATTTTCTATCTTCTCCCCATTTAAATAGAAATACCTTCCCCTCTTTTCTCATCATCATCAGAGACATATTGCTGATTTATAAACTTAACATATACTTTGACTATAGTGTCTTTAACAATTCTATACTGTAAACACAGAAAAGCACAAAGACAAAAATTTTATATCACCAAAAGTTAACAGCTGTTAAATTTTGATTGATTTCTTTGTGTATTTTTTATTTGGTATAACTGAGATCATACTGTGCATTTTATATTTCTTGAGTTTCTTTTGTTAGCATCCTATTGTAATCCTTTTCAAAGTCATCAAAAGCCATTTCAAAGATAATTTCAATAGATGCAAAAAATCTCCATTATATGGATGTGCCGTAACTAACAAAAAATGTCCCCCTAAGACTGAACACATCTTATTACTGAGCATATACTATGTGCCAAGCACTATGCATTAATCAAAGCACTAATGTTTAAAACTTAGTTTGTTATATTTTTAACACAAAAAAAATTTAATGTGTTCAATACGTCCATCTTCTCCTTTATGCTTCCATTTTTTATTTGCACATAAGCATGTGCGTGTATACTATAAATAACCATTTATTGTTTTCTTTTTAATGGTTTTATGTCTTTGAGACATCTGGAGTTATTAGATAATACAGAGAGGTGACATTACAATATTTTTTCATACACTCACTTCTTCCCACTATCATGTATTTAGTAGTCTATGTCTTTATTGTTTTGGTATTCTCACTTCATATCTATGTCTACATCTTCATAAGCTAAATATTTTGTTTTTAGGCTGTTTAGTTTGATGTGTCAGTTGATTTTTATGCAAGTACTTCCCAGTTTTGATTATCATGGCACTATAAGATTACATATCTGATAGACCAAGACCTTTCTCATTATATTTCTTTTTCAAAATCCTCTAAGATTTTATAGCCCATGTACTATTTCATATGAAGATCAGAGTAATTTCATTAAATTAAAAAAACTATTTGGAAATTGGATTAGAATTACATTAAACATATAAAATAAATTGGAGAGGATTTTGTATTTACAATAGTTTTCCTATCCAAAACTATGCATCTCTCAACTTACTCATAATTTTAGACACTGACATTGCTTACTTAGCATTGTTTCCCTTATGAATATCCTATACATTGTAAAGTTGTTTCTCAGCTTGAGTGTGGTGGTTTTAAAAGACAATTATTTATTGACATCTTACTATGTTCCAGGCACTTTGCTAAGCTTATTGCAAGCACTATTTTACTTTACTGTCACAACAACCTTATGACATAGGTAAGATTGCTTTACTTCTTGTTATTGATAAGAAAACAAAGGCTTTAATAGTATTTCCAGCAAGTGATGGAAACTGTACTCAAATCCAGATCTAATGCCAAAGCTTCTAATGTTCTATCCGTAAGGTTAGCTCTCAGCGTGAAACAGATATTTTGTTAATGAAATATTCTAAATTTAAATTTTTGCTATATTTTAAGCAAATGTGTTAAAATTTATCAAATGTATTTTCAACATTTATTGTGATATATGGTATCTTTGTGTTTGACTTATTAATATATTGGCATTCAAAGCCACTCCTAGGGTGTGTGGGGCCCTGGCAAATATATTTTCATGGACCTCCAAAATGCATTACGAAATTCATGGGTCCATGTAGGGTATAGTGATTTATCAATGATGATTTAGAATAATGGATAGCAAAAAGGTAATACATTTATCAATTGTCTAATTAGAGCTTGTCAAGATCCCTGATAGCATTCAGTAGGAACAGTCTGTTCTTGTTCATGCCTAAGAACTATCTCTTCCTGTTCTTTATTGCCAAATGCATCACTTCTATCTCATTTCCTATCTGCTTCCTCAAGAAAGAGCTAGTACCTGTTATTAATCACAAAGCAGTTGTTCTCCAGAACTTGTTTGCATCGAAACAACATAGATCTTCTTGATTCTGTACTTCCCTAATACCAGTTATTTAATTCTGGTTCCGTCATTGCTCCTGAGGCTGCTACATACTTCCTGCCACCCACGAACACTAGCTTCTCAAAGGTTGTTAGCGAGCTTTATTGATGATGACCACAAACGCAGGCCTTACCCAGAGTATGCAGGGAAAAGTAAATGATAATTCAATTTCTGGCGACATTCGATTTACCTTTAGGATGGAAAAACACATCTTCCGACCATGTCTTCTCTTGAGTGGTTTAGGCTGTAGTCACGGCATTCTTCAGGTGTGATTTCTTTCCGTGTTGATTGCTCTCCTGCCTTCCACTAATGGCCATCAGCTGGAAGGGCTGTGGGAGGAGTGAGAAGAGCACAATTATTCATGCAAAAACCGGCTTTCCTTCCTGTAGCACAGCTGAAGACCAACCGAGCAGACCACACTGCCACAGCTTCAATTAGAGGCAAAAGAGGAAATCTATAAGAGGGGCCTGATGGCATTGTGGAGCAACAGTCTCTATGTCCTGGGAGGAAAGAGGAGGAGCCACATTGAGGGGCTGCCTGACCGGGTGGAATGGAGTTCATAGAGTGGGGAATGACGGCCCTAGGTACCAGTGACGAGAGATGCATGGAGCAAAGGGTGCCTGCTGCCATCTCTGGAATGCTTGGATGCCGTAGTCTGTAGGCGACACCATAGTCATTACACAAATGTGCAAGAGCCATGCCTTGCTCAATGCTCAAACCCAAAGAGTAGCGCTGAATGGTGGGTAGTCAAAAGCCCTGAATTTGTTCTAAATTCCATGTGAATGAGAGCCACGCAAAATCAGTTCATAAGCACAATTCTGGCAGCCCAGTCTTGCTTGATCCCAGCACGCCAGCCAGCAGGAGTGATCTATTTGCTAGGCCGCTCATGTGGAACTGGTGCCCAGGCATGGGGCCACGGGGTGACCCTGTAGGCAGGTGCTCTAGACTTCTCTGGGAACCAGGTCAACCCCATAAACAGGATAGAGGGTCAGAGAGCAAAGAGAAGAAATACACAAACAAACATATACACATGTATATATCTTACTTTATCTTATCTATATAATCTATATAAAACATTTGTATGCAATTATATGTATGGATTTCCTAATAATCAACTCTTCTTTAATTTCTGTGATAAATTCAAATTGTTGATGTTAAGGTATTTACCTAATTCATAAAAAATTATGTAACCGATTTTCACAAATATCTTCTTTCATGGCTATTAATTTCTGTTTTGGCAGTTTATGTGCATACTAGCACAAACCTGGATTACAGAGTTAAATTTCTTCATAACTAGTCCATTGTTATTTTCAATAGATTACATTCATTTAAGCTTGTATCCACTTTTTACCTCTGATGTGTCATAATAATAATCATGAACTTTTATTGATTACTTAGCATATAATATTCACTGTGCTAAAATTTTTCATAGGTTATCTAATTCTCACATACACACTTTTATGTGGGCAGTATGATTATGAAAATGTTCTCATGGTTAAAATGAAGTTTATTTAAGTGCTTACCTTATCCCACATGACAAGAGTGTGTGAATACTATAGCCAGATTGTGAACCAATTTAGTCTGAGCCCAGAGTTCTTACTCTTAACCATTGTACCCTGGAGAAAGAGTACTGAAAAAGATAAGCTCTCTGCCTTGTCTTTTTAAGGAACCTTAAACTCTTGTACGGGTCTAGAGGCCCAATCAAATTCCACTTCTTTCTTGCCTGGGTTCTAAATAAGTTGGTGTATAAGATAAAAGATTCACCAATGGAAGACAAAAATGTCATCCCGATTTCTGTAAAGCTCCCATTGGAGAATAGCTTGGTGTAAAAGTAGAATCATTTTCCTAACTCAAGATTAGGCAGACTTACCTACTTGGTTACAAGTAATGCCGAACCCAGGAAAGAAGGACCATGATGGGGGAGAGCAGAAAGTAAGTCCTGCCACCTGTGGGACTCTCATTCTCAAGAGGAAGAGAGAGGAGATGAGCCTAGCACTCAATTTTGACATCCCAAGTTTGCCATGTAGGTAAGTCAGTCTACCTGTTGCAGGTGGAGCCACTGAAAGGATGGAGAAAACCCAGAAGTAGCCCATCCCATCCCAAGTCTGATGAATTTCCTCCCCTTTCTCTCTCATCCACATGCCCACCCTCTTCCGTGCCCACACCAGTGGCTCCTTCCTGGCCAGCCTGCTGTAGATCTGTTCTCTGTGACTAGGAAACTTTGCGCATCCTGCTCCTTCTGCCTCTTTGTTTCAGCTTTTGTTTGGTTGCCTCAGTGAGTGACTCAGTTCTCTCAGTGTGGGTGCTGAATTCTGTGAATTGTTGATTTGGAGGTAGAAGAAATACATTAATACTTGGAAATAGTGTCCTCCTAAAAGTTTATATCTGGCAAACCCAAGAGAGTTGATCAAAAAATTTTTGAAAAAATAATAAATCAAATTCAAATGTAAGCTGTGAAATGAGCACACAGAATATAATAGATTTATATATCAAAATAATCAGATAAAATATGAAAGAAAAAAGGGTTCATTTTATAATGCTAATAAAAAACAATAAAATAGCTTGGAAAATTTTTAGTAAGAAATGTTTTTATATGCAGAATCCTAAAACTTCAAAACAATGCAAAAAATATGAAAAATGGAGACACATCTGGTTTGCAGGTAAAAAGACATTATTTTAGCTCTGTCAGTTCTGCAATTCATCAATGTTGCCTAAAACAAAATAACATGATTAGGGGTGGAGAGATGGGAGTTATGAAAATAGGTGTAAAATTGTTCTAAAAAAACCAAGAGAGAATTTCTTGAGATGTTTTAAAACAGATTATTAATGAGGAATTTTACCTAATCTATATATAAAATATTAAAAAGTGACAATTAAAGAGTTTAGTGTCTTTTTTATACATAATAATTGTACATATTCATAGATTACATGTTACGTCTTGATACAAGCACACAACATACAATGATCAAATCAAGGTAACTGGGACAAGATTCACCTGAAACATTCATCATTGCTTTATGTGGGGAGCATTTGACAACTTCTGGCTATTCTGAAATACAATAAACTATTGTCAACTATAGTTGCCCTATTCTACCACTGAACATCAGAACTTCTTCCTTCCATTAAACAGACTTACCCCTTCACCAACATCTCTTCCTTACCCTATCCCACCACCCTGACCAATCTCTAGTAGCCACCATTCTATTCACTACTTGATTCCTTGAGACCAATTTTTTTTTTAGGTCCCATATATGAGTGTGAAAATGAAATATTTGTCTTTCTGTGCCTGGTTTATTTCACTTGAGTTTAGTGTTTGTAGAGTGACAGACCAAAGACCCAAAATAGAGCCAAAAACAATATTAGTATGGAGCTTCAGCATATGAAAAATATATAATACCAAGTTAGAAAGCAAATACAGATGCTGGCACATGGTTTTGGGAGAATTGGCTAGCCACTTAGGCAAACATTTTTTTTTTAAAGTTAATTTGGCTATTTATAATAACTTGCTATTACACCAAAACCAGCTTTATAGTCATCCAAATATTAATTGTAAGGAAATTATATCAACTATTGAATACCAATTGCACTTCAGAAAAGGTAATTTTACAGCTCTAGAAGAAATTGTGGGCAGTGGGGAAAGAAGGTTGATACAAAATCCAGAAACAAAGAGGCAAAAAATTAAAAATGTGACCCAGTATTTTTTTAACTGCAGGAAAAAAATATAAGAATATCTCTGAGCCTAGAGTCCAGATGGACAAGTGCTGGCAGAAGAGGGTAGCGACCCAGGTGTTATTAGTGTAAACCACGGAAGTGTTTTAAAAAGGGTAGGACATGCTGACATTTTTGTAAGTGAATCATTTCTTTGAATGATCCTCATTTTGAGTTGATGTTATTTGCACTAACTTGAGCACCTTTCTAATTCACATGACTTGTTTTTTGTGCGTATATGTATGGCTTTTTGCTTGTTAGGTTGGGGAAATTTTTTTTCCGAAGAGAATAAAGGTGTTTCATATAAAATGAAAACAAAGCATCTTTTAATTACCCATGTTTTCACTCCTCGTTGATTTCCACGCCACGTTATTGCATATAAGATGAAAATAAATCTAATTGTTCCACAGCACACAGACTGCACATAAGCCTCTTCTCATGTTGCTTAGTCTTTAAAATTTCAGGAAAGAAAGCTTCTACATCTGCTGATGATGGTGTTCAGTTAATTAGCAAATACTAAAGTAGGAAAGACTTGTTTTAATCATTCCTTTCCACATTCCCCCCTTGAGGACAGGTCCTTTTTGTAATAGAACATAGGTGCTGACAAAAAGGGAAAAAAGAAATCAAAAAGGATATAATTACTCCAAAAGAAATGTGAAGAAATAGACTGAATATTGTATATTCCTTCCTGTAAGAAGTTAATGGAGATGGAAAATCCATTTCATTTTTTTAAGACAAGAGATGGTGATTTATCCAGGTAACACTGCATAGCTATATACAATATGTATAGCAAAGTCCTACGTAATGCTGCTTATAGAACGAAGTCATTGTGCTTAATGGAGGGGCTATAATTCTACTACATCTGGTATATCATAGGAAGCTCAAGTTTAATTTTTTTTCCTCCATTTAACTAAATTCATTCTAATCATCTGTAATATTCCTCTTGGAGTTTCAGAATTCATCCCTTTCCTAAGTGATTGGCTAGAATAAAGAACTTCCCAAAGAGTACAAAGCAATTTTCAGATAAATACCTGACATAGACTTCAGTGTTCATTATATCAGTTTCTAGGAAACCAAACATATAATCATGCAGTAAATTTGGGGTCTAAACTTAAGCTAAAGTATTTTAATTCCCAACATATGCTTTCTCCATAGTAATTATAGAGTGCACAGAAACTTTACAAAACATGTATTTTGGGATTCTTATTTTGAGATGATTTTTATATTCCAAAGGAAATACCTAAGACAGCATCATACTAAATCGATGCCTGAAACTGGCAGCAAATGAGATCCATGGAGAACATCAGTAATCACCGTTTGATCTGAGGAATGCCTCAGTACAACTCCACACATTGCCCTTCTGAGAATGCTGAAAATATATTCAACAGTTATTCATACCTTACTATTTATTGAGAGGACATTAGGTGGAAGCAGATGTAATCAGAGAGGGAACAGGGAGCTGAATCTTGCAGGCATGTAGACTGCAACAACTTTAATTTTATTTTTAATAAGCTGGAGCCATTCGAAAGTTTTAGGAGAAACAAACTAAAAGTTTAAAAACCATAAGAATTCTAGAAGAAGATGTTGGGAAAAACTCTTATAGACATTGGCCTAGGCAAAGAATTTATTAAGAAGACTGACCCCAAAGCAATCACAGCAACAACAAAAATAGACAATGGGACTTGATCAAATTAAAAAGCTTTAGCAGAGACAAGGAAATAATCATCAGAGTGAACAGACAACCTACAAAATGGGAGAAAATATTCTCATGCTATACATCCAATATAGGGCTGATAACAAGAATCTATACAGAACTCAGGAAAATCAGCAAGAACAAAATCAAACAACTCCATTAAAAAGTGGGTAGAAGACATGAACAGAAACTTTTCAAAAAAAGATAGACTAATGGCCAACAAACGCAAAAAAAATGTTCAACATCTCTAATCATCAGGGAAATGCAAATCAAAATCACAATGAGATATCACTTAACTCCAGTGAGAATAGCTTTTATCAAAAAGTCCCAAAACATGGTAAAGACATAAAATGTAATCAAAATGTTTGTACCCTCATAATATCCTGAAATAAAAAAAAAAAAATTAAAAAAAAAGTCCCAAAACAACAAATATTGGCATGGGTGCAGAGACATAGGAACACTCACACACTGCTGGTGGGACTGCAAACTAGTACAACCTCTATGGAAAGTAGTATGGAGATACCTCAAAGAACTAAAAGTAGACCTACCATTTGATCCAGCAATCCCACTACTGGGTATTTACTCAAAGGAAAAAAAGACATACTGTAAAAAAGATATCTGCTCTTCAATGTTTATAGCAGCAAAATTCACAATTGCAAAGATATGGAAAGAACCCAAAGGCCCATCAATACATGAGTGGATTAATCAAATGTTGTATATGTATACCATAGAGTACTACTCAGCCATATAAAAGCAATGGTGAATCAATATCTCTTGTATTAACCTGGACGGAGCTGGAACCTGTTCCTGTAAGTGAAGTATCACAAGAATGGAAAAACAAACACCATATGTACTCACCATTAAATTGGTACTAATTGATCAACACTTATGTACACATATGGAAGCAACATTCAGGGATTAGAAAGGTGGTGGGGAGAAGGATGGGATGGGTCAATTTACACCTAATGGGTGCAGTGCACACTGGGTGATGTGCACACTTATAGCTTTGACTCGGGTGGTACAAAGGCAATTTATGTGACTAAAGTCTTTGTACTCTCCTATATTCTGAAATAAAAAATAAGAATAATAATAAAGATTGGCAAAAAATGAAAAAAAAATTAAAAAATAAAAAGTATATTTAAACTATCACTTATAATGAACTTTAAATATAGAAGGTAAATTAATGCCAATTAAAAAATAATTAATTCAACTACTTACAGATTTGTGCTGAATATTTGCTGAAGAGGTATACTTTGCTACCCTTGGAACTTAAAAAAAAAATTAAATAATTCCTTAAATCACTTTGTTTTTAATGAAAAGTAACAAACATGTTAGCTCTTTTTGGGTTTTGGGGGTCTGAAATGTCAGTTTTTGGCACACCCGTGGCCAAAGAATGACCAGACACACGAAAGTAAGGCAAGCATGAAAATGAGGGTTTTTGAGGAGAGAAAGACAGGATTATAGAGCAAGAGCAAGACATAGGTTTACAGAGCGAGATACAGACACCACAGATAATGACCAGACCCGTTGCTGCAGCAAAGGGAAAGCAAAAAGAAGGGCCTGGTTATGGTCTCTGTCTTGTTTTACAGTGTCCAGATTGGGACCTCCCTCGTGGGTCAGACGTCACCATGGATCCACTTTGATTGGACAGTTGGAAGTCATGTGACCTGAGTCTTACTCTGCATGTGGTTGTTCTAGGTCACTTTCTGGACTCTATTGTACCCATGCTGCTTGGCCCACGGGCTCCAGAGTCCTCCACATTCTTTCGCAGTTGGTGCACTAAGTTGTGATTGGCAGATTCATAGGGTATTCCCTCCTCCTTCAGGTATGGCAGTGGCTTGGGATAGGATTAAGTTGGGGCAGGACCAAGATGGGTCCAACCTTGTTCTTCTTCCCAGGTGGGGCAGTTGCACCAAGGCAAGGCACCCACTTCCATCCTAGCAGACCCAGAATCCCTTGCTAACTACCTACCTAACACCTTGACCTCTAGCTTATTTGTAAATAGGACTGTATTTTTTTCTTGAGTTCTTCCCACACGATTTAATTAGAACTACCAATTTGAACTCTTTCTATATGTCAAGAACTATCCTAAGAAGAACTTTATAGTTTAAAGGGAGGTAAAGTTTAAAAAAAAGACAATGTATCAAGATTAAGTATGAAAATAGCTTTAAAAAAAGTATACGTGGTATTATATGAGTACTTAATAAACTATCTAGATTTAAGTGCCATGTCGTTGGAGAATCTACTCCAAGACTTTGACCTGATTTTGAGGAAATAGAAAAAACAATTGTATTTGTCCATGTAAAGGATGGCGTGTGTGTGTGTGTGTGTGTGTGTGTGTGATTGAGAAATGGAGGTGAGAAAGTTAATGGAGTTGAGAAAGGAAGGAAGACTAGACAGACTCAGCCATGTGTGCAAAGATGCAGAGGCCGGTGTACACGGGACTACAACATTTTACAGATAGTAGGAAAGTTTGAGAGGCCAAGTGGCAGGAAATTAAGGTAGACTTGCAAACTGAATGTGAGAAGATTTCTGTTACACACTAATGAATTTGGAACTTATCCTTAAAGATTCGATGAGCCATATAATAGGAAAAACAAAGAAGTGGCCTGACCACATTTGCATTTTAGGGAGATCATTCTGGCATTATTATGTCTTGGGGGGGACAGCCTAGAAGGTGGAAAACCAGTCAGGAGGACATTCGATCATCCAAGTAAGAAGAGATAAAGACTTTAATTCAGGCTGTCTGGTAAAGGGAATGGCAAGTAACAGACACTGATGAGAACTATCAGAGATGCAAATCTGGTGCGAGATGGTGCCTGAGTGCTTGGAGGTGATAAGGGCAGGTGACGTCAAAGCTGGACATTTCCAGCTTATTGAGCTAGGTGTGTAGTGGCGTCATTAAGTAAGGCAGGAAACAAAAAGGGAAGGAAACGTTTTTGGCTATAAGGTCAGTAAAATTAAGGATTTGCTTTTAGAGATGTTAAGTTTGAAGTGTTGTGAACCAGACTGTCCAGCAGGCGTGATGTCTGAGGAGAAAGGTTTGAGCTGGAAAATGGAAACGGGTCTCACGGCATGGGCACTCATGCCATAGGGAAGATGAGATTGCTTATTGAGAGTGTGTATGGTAGAAAAGAAAGAAAATTGAAGCTGGAAACCTGGGATGAACAATATTAAAAGGGCTTGAAAAGCAAAGAGAATCCTGAAGAGAAGCCTAAAAAAAGAAAAAAGAAAACCTGATGAGGGGAAAAGCAGCCGAATATGTCACTTTACAACCCAAATAAGGGATCAATAGGAAGGAAGAGGATCAGCACAGTCACGTGCTACGGGAAGGGCACGTTGGATAGAAACAATTTTTTTCTTAAGTCAGAATCTTGCATTTACAACCAAAATCTAGCCTTCTGATGGCCAAGGATCTTATTTTTATAGTTTTGTTTTATCCTACAGAATGCCTAGTGTACTGTGTATGTATTTAAGTGTTCAACGTGAAGGTAAGTGTAACAGAGCGTGCATCTTTTTAAGGCAAATATTTTAAACACTTTAATTAATGATATATATTTTTATATATGTATACATGGCATAAATGCATTAAAATTTTTACAATATTTAAATCTGGAAATATTTGTATGTATTTTATGGTAAGGCAGGCTAGTTACATTTATCTCAATAATAATAAGAAGCTATTCCTGTTAGTCATGACTCTTCTCATTGACATACTGAGTACGGTTTGACATATTTACTCCTTATGCTCAGATATACATAGACTCTTTATTTTGTGGTACAAATACGGTAATTTTAGAAACCAAATATATTCTACTTACTTATTAAATAAACATTAACTATGAATTGCCAATGGTTTGGTCAGACTTCCCTGCACATAATCAGGAACTTGGTCTTCATCAAATTCACTGATGATAAATTAATAATATCAAATAAAATGCTGGCTAATCATTCTAGTCAAAACTTCACTAGCATTCTTAACCTGAGTCCTTTCATTACTGCTTATCTAATATTTAAACTTGCATGGCTCACTCCTGCAATAGTATCGCTAACAGGAATTGAAAAGCGACTATTGACCTTTTAGATTCATTTTGTTCTCAATAGTGCTGCTTTTGATTTGGGTAAAGGAGAAACAAAACAGAAGACATTGAGAGATGGGGTTGCAATCGGGGTTTGTAATTTCAAGTGCTCAAAGGGGACCTCAGGAGAGCAAAGCAGGCTGGGTTTAACACAGCGGCTGTGGGTTTGGTGTGCCAGGGGGACCACGGTCAGCTGCGGTCAGCTGCCGAAGGAGCCGCCGTCCAGCTGCAGGCAATGTTTGTCTTCCCATGCTGTGTTTTTTAAATGATGTATATGGAATGCAGTCACTAATGGTTGCTATGCAGAATAGGAATATTTCTTTGGGGGATAATTTATGTTCATACATAATGTCAAGTATTAGAGTTGTGGGTTTGCCTTTACTATCACCTTCTACCTTCTGCACTTAATGTTGTGCTTGCTTTTTCCTAATGGCAATGCATATTTTAATTAAAAAATGCCTTTCTTCATTCTGTTCTAGAAAAGTTTGACTATGTAATTGCAGGGTTCCATTTTATTTTCCTTGTTTAGATTATACCACTTTATTTTAATTGTATATCTTACGGAAAGAATTATAGGAATAAGTTTGAGATGGGTATAATTACAAGGGCATTTGGCTTAAATATTGGAGAGCATATTTTCCAAGTTTAAAAGCACACTTAGTTCTAGGTTGGAGATTCAGAGCATTAGAATGAAATGGCTGCTGTGCTGTTTGATTTGTAGTTACATTTTTGCTCAAAATTTTTAAAGGACCAAATAAGCCGTATTGCTGGAAGAAAATTTTTGAAAACAAAAGCTTAAAATGTTTTTAATATGTATATCCAGAATTAGGAGTATAGGCAGCCTCTAAGACATTCATGTCCAACTTTAAAACGCCTGGTAGTCCTCAGGAGCTCATCTGGTACTTATCTGTCGAGTGGTCCTCAGCTCCTTGGTGCAGAACAAAGAAGGCAAAGTGCTTTTCTATTTCGCTCAGTCTGTTGCTGAGTCTAACTCGTAAGTGATGGGGTCAAGGTCTGCTTTTTAGTTCATGAGATGGGGTGGGGACTTGCGTACTGGGAATTCTAAGTCAGGCTAGAAGGAGTCTTGCTCACCCATGTGCCCCTTTCCTAGACCAGAGTTGAAGATTGAGAAGCTGTGCTTCATTAGAAAAGAATATCTTCAGGGATTTCTTCCTCCAAGCATTTCAAAGTTCAATGTTTAAGAATTTGGCTTTTGGATTTGTGTGGCCTGGGGTTCTTTACAGCGTCTTCCAGGACGAAGTATAGGAAACATGTCCTTGGATCCTTCCCACTATATTTTTCAGCCCATCCTTTAATGTGCCCTGGATCTCCCTGTTTTTCCCAGACCTAGTCAACTCCAGGTATTTAAAAAGTGCATGCACTCAAACTTTTCAAACTCTAGTTCGTCCTTCTGAATTTCCAGAGATAATCATATTCACACTTGGGACATTAGAGAGTAGATGGATTTGGAAATTAATCTCACGAGCCCAGGCTACTCCAAACCCAGCAAGCCACAGGCTTTCTCTTACTCATGCTCCTTTCTCCCATCCTCCCAGGGTTTCCTCCCAGTCCCTGATTAGTATTTCAGTTCCCCTGCCAAGACAAGACACTTCCTACAAAGCTTTGGCTATTTGCTATGGCTTCACAACCTAACTCCTATCCCAGTGTTTCTGTAGGGAGTATTTATTATACCCATAGTCAAGGCCTCTGGGTCTGTTTCTAACAGGAGTAGAATTTCCAGAAGAAAAAAAGTACCTGTTGCCTGACTCTTAAGTATGTTGCTAGAAGATTCCTGTCACAAAGGCCCACCGCCCAGATTGGACACCATGGTTAATAACAGAATCCTGAAAGATTCCAAGTCCACTCTGCCCTATCAGTCTTTATTTGTATTTCTGCCCATCCCCACCTATGCCAGTCCTACAGGTGAGATAGGCCCTTCATCACCGACTCTTGCCCGTTCCTGGTTAATTCCCCACATGCTCTCTGCTGAAAGTGCACCAGGCTATTAGCTAAGGCTTCACTGCCCATGACAATGTCAGTCACCCAAGTTTTTAATAAAAAAATGAACAACCAACTAAAAGAGCAAACTAACAGAATACATGGACATGAGCACTCCATCCATAGGCAGAAGTCAAATTTACTGAAATGTGCATAATTTTAAGATTCCAGAGCCATAGAGTAACATCTTCCCTTCCTAAATTTATCTCCATTTTCCCTCCCTTCAGCCTCCAGAGTATTCCTCAGATTCCCCTTCCATCCACAACTTTGAAGTGATTTTACTTCTTCACATGCTTAGTACATATATTGTTTTTCCTTTATCACAATCTTCTACTCCAAAAACAGTCAACATGGTACCAATTTTCAAACCCTCCCTTGCTCTGAGGTTTCCCATTTAGAATAGATGGTTTGCCTTTTGGAAATAGATATAGCCAGATTGGCCAACTTAGCTGATTGCAACTCAAACTACTAACTAAATTCTGCTTATGTCTGCTCAGTTTTTTGCACTATGTTTGCAAACTCAATGGTGAACAGAACTGAAGAGAACACTGCTTTATGTGGTAAAGAAACTATAAATAAAACAAATGTTGCTAAGTGTCTTATAAATATCTGTCTACATATCCATATTTATCTAAATCTCCACATATCTCTATCTCTATACCTATATATCTAATTGCTATATCTATATTAGAAACTTCTAGAAGAATGTATAGTTATTGCTCATTACCAGAAATAATAATCTTAGCAGTCAATGATCACAGCCAAATTCAGAATCCAGGGGATGATGCAAAATAATTAGCTACTGATCTCAATGGGTTGTCTTAGTTTGGACAGAATCCAACTTGAATGGGTGTCTCCCTTCACCTCCATTCCCCTTTCTGTGGCTAGGCCTCCACTCTGCCCTTTGTGATAATTCCATCCTTCTGCAATCTCTTGAAACCAAGACTGGGGTGACAAATTTGTGGTTCCATCCAAATAAAACAGTAGTGGATTCTACATTATTCAAATTGGAGCAAATACAAGAAAACCAATTTATCAAAACAATAACAAAGTACCACCAAAAATAACAACCAAAAATCTTCTTCGGTTATATTGATCACCTGCCTCCTATAGCATTACATTAACTTGATAGCTTAATGTTCTAAAAGGCCCTCTTGGTGGAAGAAGGGGAGAAGATGTGGAAGAAGAGAGTTAATAAGATAGAGGATTCTGTCTTGCCCAGTCATGTGCATTCTCTCTCTCTCTCTTTCTCTCTCTCTCTCTCTCTCTCCCCCTTGCTCCTATTTTGTGATCACTGGCTGGGGGGCTCTCTCTACTCTGCATGGTCATCATATTCAGTCCATGACCCAGTCCAGTCATCTGATAGCTTCAGTGGTAGAAGGAATGAAAAACATGCTAAATCTAGCACATGCTAGATCTTGTTTATCTGGCCAAAGAAAGTTAAAAGGACTCACTTGAGTTCACCAGGTAGGAAAACATCATTCTCCTGCAAGGAGGACACTAGATATTGGTGAATAGTTTGTTACATCTTCTATTACACCATAATAGGCATCCCAGTGTTGGAGGAAAATTGGAGAGAAGTATTCAGTGGTCTACTCACCTCTTCTATGACATAATGACAGATGGTCAGATATGTACCAGGAAAGAAAACTTCACCAACCCTGACTTGCGGCTTACATATCTGATAGAGTGGTTATTTTAAGTTTCTTTGAAAAATTTTCCTTGCTTTCATATATTATAAATATACTTTTCTCAATGGTTATGCTAGCTGGGTATTTAATAAGATTAGGGAATAAAAAACAGGCCAGAGAAAAAAATAACAATTATTAAACACCTATTAAGTGGTAAGCATTGTAGTAGTCACTTCACATGCTTAATATAATTAATTCTTTCAAAAAAAAAATCTTGTGCAGTAGTAACTATTATCCTTGTTTAAATAGAAGGAACCTGAAATTTATAGAGATTAGATGATTGCTAAAGACTAGCAAATTGGTTAAGACACAGCCAGAATTCAAATCCAGAATTCAAACCCAGTTCTTAATCCAAAGCCTGTGGGACTTCTGTTAGACCATCAATGGTTGTTATACTGGGACATGCACTCTTTTTTAGTGTTCTAATATTGTGCCTAGAAAACTCTTTAGGCTACATTTCCTAATCAGGATTCAGTATGTCAACTTAAATGCAGGAGAATTTTTGTTTTGGTATGAGTGGCTGTTTTGTTTTAAACACCAATTTACTTTATGAACCAGCTGATGGGCGTTTTATTATTCAAAAAGCTCCTTATTGCACATTGGAATATGCAGCGCAATCACATACTGTGCTTTCCAAAAAAGAATCTTTGAACAGAATATAAATTAGTAAGAGGTTGGGAAACAGAAGATTCCAACAGACTCTACCCGTCTTCATATGCCCTCTTTGAGTGCCATAGGCCCAGTGGAAGGAAAAAATCAGGAAATTGGAGTGTTAGAAGAGAACTTGAGATCATATGGTAAAATCTCCATATTCGACACTGGAGGATACTGAAAGATTAAAAGTCCAGAAAGGGTTAGTGGTTACGGTAGTCAGCCTCCAAGATGACCCTCAGTGATCCTTGTCTCCTGGTGTTTGTGCCCTGAGCATTCCTCTCACACATTGGAACAAGGCTGTAGGTTGTCTGTTTGCCCTCGTCATAGTTTCATTGGCCATGCATCAATTTCAGACTTCTTCTAGAAAACCTCTTATAGACACCTAGGGAAAGAATTTATAAAGAACCTCCCCGCCCAAAGCAATCACAACAACAACTAAATAAACAAATGGGACCTGATCAAATTAAAAAGCTTCTGCACAGACAAGGAAACAATCATCATTGTGAACAATCTACAGAATGGGAGAAAATATCTGCATGTTATACATCCAATAAAGGGCTGATAACAAGAATCTATACAGAACTCAGGAAAATCAGCAAGAAAAAAATCAAACAACTCCATTAAAAAGTGGGCAAAGGACATGAACAGAAACTTTTCCAAACAGACTAATGGCCAACAAACATGTGAAAAAATGCTCAACATCTCTAGGCATCAGGGAAATGCAAATCAAAACCACAGTGAGATATCACTTACCTCCAGTGAGAATGGCCCTTATCAAAAAGTCCCAAAACAACAGATGCTGGTGCCAATGCAGAGAGAAAAGAACACTCATACGCTGCTGGTGGCACTGCAAACTAGTACAACCTCTATGGAAAGTAATATGGAGATACCTAAAAGAACTCAAAGTAGAACTACCATTTGATCCAGTAATCCCACTACTGGGTATTTACCCAAAGGAAAAAAAGACATGCATAAAAAAGACATCTGCACTCAAATGTTATTGCAGTACAATTTACAAAATTGCAAAGATGTGGAAACAACCCAAGTGCCCATCAATACATGAGTGGATTGGCCAGGCGCGGTGGCTCACGCCTGTAATTCTAGCACTCTGGGAGGCCAAGGCTAGTGGATTGTTTGAGCTCAGGAGTTCGACACCAGCCTGAGCAAGAGCAAAACCCTGTCTCTACTAAAAATAGAAAGAAATTATATGGACAGCTAAAAATATATATATAGAAAAAATTAGCCAGGCATGGTGGCACATGCCTGTAGTCCCAGCTACTCGGGAGGTTGAGGCAGGAGGATTGCTTGACCCCAGGAATGTGAGGTTGCTGTGAGGTAGGCTGACGCCACGGCACTCTAGCCTGGGCAACAGAGCAAGACTCTGTCTCAAAAAAAAAAAAAAAATACATGAGTGGATTAATAAAATGTGATACACACACACACACACACACGCACACACACACACTCACCCTATGGACTATTACTCGGCCATAAAAAATGGTGAACTACCTCTTATATTATCCTGGATGGAGCTGGAGCCTGTTCTTATAAGTGAAGTATCACAAGAATGGAAAAATAAACACCATGTGTACTCACCATTAAATTGGTACTAATAGATCAACATTTACGTACACATATGGAAGTAACTTTCATTGGGAATTGGGCAGATGGGACCGAGGAGGGGGTATTCATACCTAATGGATGTGGTGCGTGCTGTCTGGGGCCAGAGCAAGCTTGTAGCTCTGACTCCAGTGGTGCAAAGGCAATTTATGTAACCAAGTGCTTGTACCCCCATAATATTCTGAAATAAATGTATATATATTAGGTTAT
The DNA here is from genome assembly GCF_041146395.1 of Eulemur rufifrons. Taxonomy (NCBI): domain Eukaryota; kingdom Metazoa; phylum Chordata; class Mammalia; order Primates; family Lemuridae; genus Eulemur; species Eulemur rufifrons. The sequence goes on along the minus strand of NC_090995.1, from coordinate 5,017,053 downwards.
TACGTATGGAATGTTCTATTTCCTTAGGTACTAAGTTTGACAGTTGATATCTCTGACATTTCACTTTGATGCTTTTCTTTTTTTTTATATTGAAGATACATCCTCATTCTTTCAAATGCCTGTTTTGGCTTGTGGTTATCTTTCAAATATTTTTTAGAACAATTTTTGTGAAGCCATGGATAAGTAAAAAGTTCGTGTTATTTTGAATATGAGTTCCATCATGGAACCAAACCAGTGCAGACAGCTCAAAATATTAACGAAGTGTTTGGGAAGGATGTGGCTAATGAACGCACAGTACATCAACAGTTTGAGAAGTTTTGTTCTGGTGATTTTAATCTTGAAAATGAACCACGTGGGTGACCTGAGACCAAGGTGGATAATGATGAGCTGAAAGCTGTAGTGGAAGCAAATCCATCTCAACCTACACGTGAATTAGTAGCAAGGTTTGACATCACTATTCCAACAATATTGCACCATTTGAAACAAATGAGCAAGGTAAAGAAGCTGGATAAATGGGTTCCACATAAATTAAATGAGCATCAGAGAAATCGTCTCAAAGCTCGCCTTTCTTCACTGTCACGACATAAAGGCGAACCGTTTCTACACAGTATTGTTACATGTGATGAAAAATGGATTCTTTTTGACGATCGCAAGCATTTAGCACAATGGTTGGATAAAGATGAAGTGTCGAAACACAGTCCAAAGCTGAATATTCATCAAAAAAAAGCTAATGATGTCTGTTTGGTGGTCCAGGCCTGGTATTATCCACGACAGCTTAATGAAACCTGGTCCATAGATGACAGCAGATGTCTCCTGCAACCAACTGGACAAAATGATGAGGATGCTTGTGATGAAGCAACTGAGATTGGTCAATAGAGACAGGCCAATCCTCTTGCAAGAGAATACTCGACCACATGTTGCACAAACAATGCTGCTCAAACTACAGAAGCTGGACTTGGAAATCCTCTGTCCTCTACCATATTCACCAGAGCTTGCGCCAACTGACTGCCACTTCTTCCAGGCTTTGGACCACCTCTTGCAAGGAAAAATATTCAATTCTTAACAAGCTGTGGAAGATGCCTTTTGCAATTTCATTACCACTCACTCTCCAAGCTTCTTTGCTGCTAGCACAAGCAAGCTACCGTTAACATGGCAAAACTGTGTCGATAGTTTGGGCACATACTTTGATTAATTGTACTGCTTCTTGTGTGAGATATAATAAACTAAACTTCTGATCGAAATCAGGCATTTCATATTTAATGACCTAATATATAAAGAAACGGCAATGGAGTAGGAAAAGTGTGGTCTCTAACCGAAAAGAAAAAAGAGTACTTATTTAGATACATACATAGATACATACACATATATCTACCTATCCATCTATCTATCTAGATACATATGGGTAATGGGGAAGTTATCCACTTCCAAGATTTAAAATTTCACAGTTTGGGTTGTAATGAAATAATAAACTCTGGTATTATGCCTTACCAAAATTCAAAATAACTTTACTTTCAAACAAATAACAGTCCCCAACTTCATTTTTTCTTTTCTTTATTTTGTTTTTTTATTTGTAGGTCTTCCAGGGAGAGTAAAGGAATGGCAATGCTCTGACCCACCTTATACAGACGAGCAGCCTGCAGGAAGAAAGCTCTCAGGGAGTTCCCATCCCTGCTGGTTGTCCCTCCCTTTGACATGTGGCCAGAACACCTGGAAGCAGCTGGCAGCCCCTCGTGTCTGACGGGGCTCACTGGAGAGCTGAGGGAGTGGAAGTTGGTCTGCTCACCTGACCCCAACGTGGGTGCAAGATAGCCCCAAGTTCTTTTTAAATGCTGTTTCTGTTGGGGACTATTTATTTACTGCACTTGGTTTCTTAGTCCTAGGGCAGCAGAAAAGTTAACTCCACATAGCAAGGTCCATTTTGTTAATGCCCCATAGGAACATGCAGGGATGAGATATTAACAATCATCATACTTAAAACACATCTAGGGCCATAACATGTTTTTCCTTCCCTGCACTAGCTGCAGAACTCACATGATATTCCTGGTACAGACAGAGCAACTTCTGTGAGAGCAGAGATTATATTACCTTTTTGCAGCACTTCACCTTTTATATGAAAAACCAACCCTTAAAACATTCCTTATTGGGAATGGGAAGTGGATTAAAATAATCCGAAAGAAAGTAAGTAGCAATAACAGATTAATACTAGATCATAGTCTCTGTTAGACGTTCTAACAAAGGTTTCATTCTATGCAGTCATGAAGATAATGTGGTCAAGCAAACCTTACGTCAACTTCTACTTGCCACCTGGAAGCTTTAATTAACCTGTCTTGTGAGTCACTGAGCCTCTATGAATTCCTTTGACATTGCATTGTGGGAATATGACATTTACTTCTTCACACCATTTTGACTTTTTTCAATTATTGCCATGAAAAAATTTATTGAGCAAATGTCACTGCAAAAGAAGCCAGGGCCCGGTAGTGGCCGTTCCTCCTTGACTGCTGAAAAACAGCAATATAAAGAAAAGGCTTGGAGTTTCCTAATGTGACCTTTAACACCCAGAAATGAAATTAAGTGACTTGAGAAACAAGTGCAGCAAACCCAAAGGAGAAAGACAGGTTTGGTCATTTGTGAAAATCTGAGAATTAAAAGGCTAGGAAGGGGAGGAAGAGGAGCACAGGGAGAGGTCAGTTAAGGGATGCAAAATTAGAGCAAGACAGGAGGAATAGGTCCTAGTGTTCCACCGCACTGTAGGGTGAATATAGGTCACAATAATTTATTGTATGTGTTCCAAAAGCTAGATGAGAGGACTTTGAATGTTCCCAACACCAAAAAATAAAAAATGTCTGAGGTGATATCCTAATCACCCTGACTTCATCATTACACACCATATATATCAAAATATCATTATGTACCCCAGAAATACATACAATTATCACATCAACTAAAAAGAAAAGAAAAAAATGTTTTCTTTGAAGTCTCTAAAGCAGCATAGACAAAACCCATACTTTCTTGATTTTGATATTCATAACACGAAAGATGTCAAGCTCACTCTTGATCTCTCTTAGGTACAATAATATATGTCAGTGACCAGTAAAGTGACTGCATCGAAGCCATCTTCACAGTTCCAAGTCCCTCAACACCTGGTACAGAAGGTTATTCTTTGTATATCCAGAGTCTGACAATCTTTCAATAATTAGGACAACTTTGCCCTGGTTTACAGACACTGAGAAAAGAAAAATACTATGAGCGTTTAATGAAATGCACCATGACCTTGCACTAAGATAATCTTATTTTCTTACAAGATAAAAGAAAAAAGGTAAATAGATTTTAAAGGGATAAAATAAGAGCAAACCTGAGAGCAATGCATAAAGTAAATATCAGGTGAAATACAAAGGCTGGAAGAACCGATTATGCCACTTGGCTGCTCTCCTGAGGAAGATAAAAGAGGCAGGGACATGCTCCGTTACTCCTTGTGTGTAGAAATCGGACTTGGAAACAACACACTGACATCTCTGCCACGCGGATCACTCCAACAAGCTAGTGTGCTGAATCGACTATTATCATATAGGAACTTTCTGGACCTATTGATTGACGGCTTCACAGTGTATCTTAATGGTCTTCTCTTTGCAAGCCAATTTTAATGAAAAAGAAATAAAATTACATGGAAGAGAATGGGATCAAAAGCTAAAAAGGGGGGAAAAAGTGAACTAGCAAAAATGCTTCCATAATCATTTCACATGAAAACAGCAGGTGGATTTCTCCAGCACTACTTAGATGAAGAAAAAAATCCTGTGACCACTCGCATGTGTTTAGACACTTGTCCAGAAACACTGGAAGAGTAGGTGTGATATTAGATTTTTAGTGCAGTGCTTTCTTTCTGACAGCTTCTATTAATAGATTCTTAGCCTCTTTCTTAACGACCACAGCTACCCTCATCTGCCCTGATCTGAACGTTGCAGGCCGGATAACCACAAGCTCATGACATTTGACCGATTACTAATTCTCAGCACACATACTGGAAGGGGGGTGGTTAACAATTTCATTATTTTGCATCCACTATTGCTAGTATTCAAACTCTCAAGCTTGTCAGCTTCCAAAGAAAGACAATTACTCTTTCTAACATGTTCTGCTCCAGACTCCAAGGACATTTAGTGCCTCGGCACATGACAAGAATCAATATTTAAAACAAAATAAAACAAAACCTCTGCTAAAGGTTCTTAATAATTGTGCATTTTAAGGAAAGTTCAGAAAAGGTAGAGAGGGATCACACTTTTTGGAGATTTTTAACTTAAAACTTCTCTTTTAATAATCTCAAATATTAATTTGGGTCTCAGCATGAAGAGCTTTTAGGAGTCTTGATGAAAGAAGGGTTAATGGAGTTACATTAATAATATTCTATTTTCTAAAAAAATAATACTGATAATGTTAATTTATAATTTATATGCCATATACTTCTGTTAATAATTTAAGGTGATTTTAAGAAGTGCGGTCAGTGGTAGTTATACAAAAACACAATATATTGTCAGAGGACAACAGAAACAGAGTGAGGTGTGGGAATTTGGGAAGGCCAATAATTTAGTATGCCTTGACAGTGATTTTCTTTAAATATGTATGAAGCATTTATTAAGAAGAAATGCTGAGTACTTTTTGGTTGCAATGCTTACCTCTCTAATATTCTCTATTGTTGTCCTTAATCCTTCAATTCAGGCCCAAATTCACATGCACCCTTCTTAGCAGAGCAAAAGAGGAGCTGGATCCACACATCTTAAGAGACAGTTAAGAATCTATTGCTACTTAAGAATCCTCCTTGTGACTTCCTTCAAACCCAATACACTTTATTCCTTATAAACACATATCTGGCTTACCATAGTCAAATCATTACTACCTCATTTTGCAACCAAATGATGGTTTGGCACCATTTAGATTGTCTCCCTGGACAACTGGTTCTTTAATACAGCTCTGTGTTCCAAACCGCAGAATTGGCATTTGAGAAAACAGCAGAAGCAAGAACATCTCTCTAACCTTCTCCATCCATTCTCCCCTGAAGTTGACTGTAAAAGAATTTTCTGAACTTCCTCTAAAATAGGTCATAAGGTCCTCATTCCGGGAGGGCTCCCTATACCCAGATGAAAGGAATGAAGACATAGGGACACAGAGAAGAACCTGAGCAAACAGGCCTTGAGTTCCCTCCAGTTTGTCACCATCAGGTCACACTCCCTTTTGTCCAATCATAGGTCTACATGACTATCTACTCTTTATTAAACCTAAGCTTAAAAAACACAGTTTTCCCTGTGTCTTTGTGTCTTCATCCCTGCAAGCTCCTGTGCTGTGAAAACTTATCTTAAATAAACTCATATGTTTTTCTCTTCTTACTCTGTTTTTTTATTATAGGTGCCTCAGCCATGAGCCTTGAGATGGGTGAGGAAAGATAATACCTGTTCTCTTTTATACCACCCATACGGGGAGCTCTGGTCTTCAAAAAAAACGTGCAGACCGAAGTCTTTACGAATGCCTTTACTCTTTAATGAATTCTGCACCTGGGATCCCCAACACTTGCATGTATTTTACAGGTAAACTTTCTTGTTCTGCTTAGTATACACATACTTTTTTTTTTTTTTAGGTCCACACAACCATTAGCCAGCTGCTAATAGTTCCCATGGATCCCATCCAGAAAAATTTCCAACAAGGGGCAGGTCCTGAGGTGAGAAGTGACGGCACAGAACTAAATTCCTATGAAGATCCCACCAAGCCCCTCAGGACAAACACTCATGAGCAGCGTGGGCCTACGGAGGCCTACCTTGGAAAGGTAAAAGGTAGAAACATTTCTTCCCCACAAAGCAACAGGCTAGAAGAAGGTAGTGGGCTGGAAAGATAGTCAATGATCAACTTGATCTTTCGTCTCACCTTTAAGAAGTGAGTGTTTTTCAAGGCTATATCAGTCTGAATGAAAACAATAAAAGCAGACTGGCTTCCACCTTCAATATTCTAACAAAGTAAAATATACTCCAAGGAGAAGGATGTTTATCCAAAAATAAGATGGCAAATGATGATGGGTAGGAAGACATGGCTCAAGGAGAATCATAACAAAGCAGAATAAAAATTCACAAAGAGGAACACTAAAGAAATATACATTTGAAAATGACAACAAAGGAAAATAATTGGTATAATGTCTAAAGTTTAAAAAGTACAGAATAAATGTTACTGAGCTTGTTGATCAGAAAAATAAAGAAGCTGTTGAAATAAGACCTGTATTAAAAAAGAAATCAGGTAGGAAAATTAAGCAAAGACATCGATATCAACCAAATAATAGAATGACCCTAGTCTTACTCAGCTTCCTTCCAACAGCACAGCCTGAGACAAGGATTCAAGGCAAGTGGTTCATTTGAGGGGCTGAAAATGGGGACATGAGAGAGGAAGGGAAAACAACCAATAAAGGGCTAAATTATCCATCCAGCCCGCACTGCAGGTGACTGAAGGTTAATCCCCAAAGGGACACTTGGAAGCTGATGGAAAATACATTAATATAAAACTCTCCAGAAAGCAAGGAAAGAGGTGTAATTGTGTATCAACTCCTATCAGTCATTGATCGAGGGCTACGGCCAGGGGCATTAATGCCTCCATACTTTCAGCATGCCAGACAAGAGACAGTGTGGGCTATTGATGCAAAAGAAAGCCCATCGGCTGAGAAGGGTCACCCAGTGAAGTGGCGAGGGTGTCACACATTGGTGGGGGGCTTAAGCAATGCACAGAATGGAGACACAAATATATTAGAGGCTGGAATTTGAATGCATAAATGCAAACGATTAATTGGCCATACTCCCACCAGGGATATGTTATGACTTAAGGTACTGAAAACACGTTATTTTTTCAAAATGTCTTTAATATTTACTGAAATGAAAATATTATGCTTCATCAGAAAATAGGTCACATTATGTGTCCTGCCCTACGGTAAAAGAAACGAGACCGTCAATAGATCAGGGAGACAAGAGACTTCTCAAGTCAAATTCCCCCATCACAACTGGAGAAAGAGAACATGGAGAGGGAAAGCCACCACTTACTGCTCAGGTAGTAAAGCAAACAGATGTAGGTAAATGTGAATCGGGGGCCCAACTTCGATTCTGGGGGATCAGAAGTCTTTAAATGCTAAAATAAATGCCTATTCTTGGAAGCCCCACAGGAGAGCCAACAGCGGGGGAATCCCCCAGGGCGGAACAGTTGCACAGGATGTGCAGAGACAGGACGGTGTGGGGGAGGATGATTCACACCCCAGGGCTGCATCTGCTCTCAGCCTAAAAACAGAACCACACCTACCACTTCTGTCCATCTGCCACCCGCAACCAGACTTAATCCATTGCAAAATGAAACATGCACGCTCGCATCATGGAAACAATTAAAAAAAAAATTAGAGACGAACCAGTTTCTTTAATGTGATTATATGTTTGTGACGGAGACTTTTGGAGGCTAACACCTATAAATATACCAAACTTAAAAGATCAAATAATGTGGTCAGTGAAATGATTGAACTTAAAAGGAAATCTTGGGTTAAAAATATGATGCTATCTGACATGGTGGCCAAAAATGTTCACTCTACTTCTGGATAATCATAACAACTTCAAACTCATGTTAGGCTCGATAACTTTTGCACCATGATAAGTAATTTATGAAAAAATACTAGTTTGGTTTTTTAATTTGCTTCTTTGTTCAAGAAGGTAAAATTTTTCAAAATCCGTTGCATGGGAACTGCCAGAATCTAGAGTTTTCGTCGTCATTCTAGAGCCAGCAGATAAATCAAAGTGTCCTCACAATCTATTGGCAGCCTTGGTTGGTAACCAGAGCTGCTAAGTTATCACATGGACTATAATAGTTAGCTACTGCTTACTACTTATCAAATTAGCCCAAAATTTAGGTAACTTAAAAGGACAATAATGAATTATTATTACTTGTGATTCTTTGGGTCAGGTGAGACGCTGGGGAGGGCATGGTGCCCTCCCACCATCAGCCAAAAGACTTAAAGTCTAGGCACCGGAATCATTTTAATGTTTCCATTCATTCTCGTGGCTGATAGCTGATGTTGACTCTCAGCTCCAGGCCTCCCTGGTGCTGTTAGCTAGAACACCCATGTACGGCCTCCCCGTGTGGCCTGAACTCCTTTGCAACACGGCGGCGTATGTTCCAGAGAGAGAAAGCCTCGCAGTTATAGTAACGCAGAATCATTTCTACTGTATTCTATTGGTTGAAGAAGTTACGGAGGTCTGCCCAGGTTCAAGTGGGGAAACATAGATTCCATGTCTCAACAGAGGAGCATCTAGGTCACATTCGGAGACGAGGATGTGGACTGGGACATATTATATATAGTGATGCAAATGCTGCCCCACAACATATGGCCCATCGCCCTGCGCCAGGAGGATTTTCCCCCAGTCAGACTGTGCCTGGCATCTGCTTCTTATTTTGAACGAGTTGGGAAGCCTTGCAAGGCTTTTCATTGGAATCGATCTCTTCCAAACATTTGAGGGCAAACGAAAACAAGGAAACAAACAAGAAGAGAGCAATAATTTTAATTAATTAACTGATGCATTTCACCATCTTTCCCTCTTCACATTATTATGGTATTTCCGATAATGTCTTATCATCTCTTTAAAATTATTATAGCGCTCAAATAATTGAGAGTCACTGTGTTTTCCATATCATTTATTTAAGCTGGGAAGGAAATAGCATAACTATTTGTAGCAGAAAATTCTGGGAAATAAGATTTCAATGTCTGAATTCCCAACGATGAGAAAAATCCTGTGTCTGAGGGAATGTTCAATCTAACGGCACCCCTCTATTACGATCAACAGTCCACTGTGACAAGTCAATCTCTTTTCTCTTTTTCTTTATAGGACTCAGTACCCGCCTCACAAAACAAGTTTTAAAAAGTTCCAGGCCTTAGACTCCAACCATGTTTTTGATTTTTTAGTGAATTTAATGATATTAGATCAAATTGCTATAAGCCTATAAAACATCCAACTTAGAATTCAGTTTATGATCCTTATTGGTCGCAGTTGATGCTAAATATAGTTGTCTTAGTTTTAAATTTTCCTATATACTATTTCAAAATGATAATAAATCTTTCTAAAATATAATCAACTTAGGAGACAGCTGCATTTTGAAGACAAGAGAATACTGGATGATGAAGAGCAAGCTTCTTTGAAAAAAATAATAGTGTTAAGGTATTGAAAACAAGGCAACTATTAATGTGCATATAAAAAGGAAATAGTTGACGAAATTATTAATAGGTAAGAAAATTAGGAACAATTAGCACATTCAGTAAAATGCACTAGATCTAAATTAAATAAAAATAAGCTATATTTGTGACAGATCCAGAAACAATGTAACAGGCTCAGAGAAAATGGGCTGTATAGAAAATTTTCTCAGCTTTTTCCCACCCAATTCCATTCTTCCCACATTCTGAGTATTCCCAGTGGCTTCTTATTTTGCTAGGAAGATGATCCTTAGCCTCTTTACACTCTGGACTGCATCCTCATTCCTTGAACGAAATTTGTTTTGAATATTTCATATAATGAAATTTCACATAGATCCTCACTCACCCATTCATAGTGAAACTGCCAATACCATCATAAAAGCCATTATTTTTAGTAATCATGAAGGTTCCCCAGCCTGGGTTCCTTTTATCCCGTTCTTCTCATTGCATAAAATTATCATAATGGCCTCAAATCATCTCTGTGATCCCCTAAAGGTGATTACTAAATGTTTCCTGTTTCCTATTGCTTTTTCTTACTTTCTGATTGAGTCTTAGAGCATAGCCCTCTGTGTTAGTCAGAATAAATGTTAGGCTACTCAAGAGAACCAAAAATATATGTCCCTAAGTCTGGACGGGTGGTCTAATGCTTGCCTGGCAGCCTGATGGTGCTGAGGACCTATCTTCTGACTTGTCACTCTGCTCTCCTGAACACTCAGTTTTGATCCTGAGGTCCAAGCAGGCTGTGTTGGCTCCCTCCATTATAACTGTCTTCCAGCCAGTACAAGGGAGAAAGCAATAGAGGAAAGCGCTTTCTTTACTCGTTACTGTCTTGGCCCAGAAGTTGTACCACTATTTCTATCAAGTGGAACCCTGATCTTTCCTTGCAGAAAAGAAAGCAGTCAATATAGTCACTCATATGAAACTTCCACTAGTATAGAGAAGGCAGCTGAGATACTGGGGAACAATCAATAGTCTACAACTTGAGATTCGGATGGGTTTTTATTTAATTATAGCTCTGCAATTTATTGACCATTTAGGCCTATAGAGACTTATGAAAGTCTAAAAGCTTCAGGATCCTAATCTGATCTGACATATTAAGAGACATTAAGAGATATTAAGACATTGATATCTTCAAGGAGAAATTAAGAATATTGCATGCAATAATGATTATAAAATGCTTAGCCCTGTGTTTGGGATATAATATGTGCTCAATAAATGAGAGGTAGCAGAGACCGGAAAAGAGTAGTAACAGAGATACACTGTTGAGGACTCTGAGTGGGGTAGGATTTATACTCATTGAACATGTGTAGGCAGGAATCGTGGTTGGGAGCTAGGTTAGAGAGAGAAAGACGTGGAAGAGAGATCTTGGTTATTTAGGGCATAAGCGAATATACCAAGAATATCAAGGCTGAGAGTGATGCAGATAAATGAAATGTTGGGAGCTAACTCACGGTTCAAATAAACCCCTAATGCCTTTATTGATTTTTGTTCTCCTCTAGGCATTTGTAACCAGTCATCAGAGGTCAACAGTTTATCCCACTTATGTATTTGAATGCAACAGTCTGTATTCATCATGATTTTCTTATATAGATTGAATGGAGAAATTGCCAACCAAGTTCAAAAAGTCCAGAGAAGAGTTCAAAGTTGGACCAGTTATTCTCCTCCTCTTATAGCTACTGAATTCTGAAAACTGACCTGAACTCTCACCAATAAGGACATTAAAGCAGGATACAGAAACACATAATATATCCAGGATGGGCGACAAACAGGGGTCTTCTCTAGGGCTCTTAGCAGGTGACTCAGGGAAAATTCTAGGTAAGAGGAAAAGGAAAGGAAGCAAGAGTCTTCCCACCCCTTTCAAACAGAACAATTCTGCTTTAGCATCCTGGGGTCCGCCTCTGGTTTTTGTCTTCTGTTTTGGTTTTTGGTTTTTTTTTTTTTTTTTTTTGAAGTAAAGTCTTTATCATCTTTTAGGAAGTAATATGAAATATTTTTTCACAAGATTCAAGTTGTAAGTACTAAATAGACTCATACCAATTATTTCTCAGATCTTCACTTGTAAGATATTTATCTGCATTAGCTACAAAGGGTAGTTTCCTCTACAGAAACTTTCTCATCTCTCACTGATTCACTCATTTCACCCCAAATTGTTTGCTTCCTCCTTGGTTACACCTACTCTGCTTAACACAGTTCCTGGTATGTAAGAATCTCAATACATTTTGTAGAACAATTAAATCTAAGAATGAATGAATGTTCACTTTCACTGACTGAACAAATCACTACAGAGGAATCTCATTGAGAATCATGCCGTCACTAAAATGATTTAGAATTACAGCAGGTCCTTGAATAATGCTGTGTGTTCAAGACCATTTCGTTATAACATTGACGAGAGAAAAAGGGATCAATTCATGGCCAGGGCCGCCGTCCGTGTGGAGTTTGCACGATCCCCCAAGCCTGGGTGTGTTTTCTCCGGGTACTTGGGATTTCCTCCCACGTCCCCAAGTGGTGCCCCTTAGGTTAGTTTGGAGTGTCTATAATGGCCCCAGTCTGAGTGTACGTGGGTGTGTGTGGCCCTGAGATGGGGGACTCCAGGCCAGAGCTGGTTCCCACCTTGTGCCCTGAGCTGCCAAGATATGCTCTGGCCACCCTCAACCCTGAACTGGAAGAAGCAGGTAAATAATTACCTTACTTGTTTCTATTAATCTGTCTTTCTTAAATGTACATATGACTCACATTTATTTCAATGTTTAATATTAGAAGTGTTTGGGGTCATCATTTAGAAGTCTGGTGATGTTTTTGCGACCAGAAATACTCTGTAAGAAGTTAACTTTTATTTATATCAATTAGCATATGGTAAAATAGGTTTTATTATACTTCATTCCACTTAAAGTCACAGTTTTCAAGAACATCTTGAGGGCATTAACTGAGCACTTACTCTATAAAGTGAAAATAATTCTGGGCTTGAAGAGTGAAAAAAAAATTGTTTAGATTTCTCACTTCTAAAAACTCATGAGTTCTGCCACTACAGAAAAATTCCTGGCAAAAGTTTAAACACCACTGAGCCTTACTGTCTTTTTCTATAAAATAGAAAAGATGTCATCCATAAAAGTCCAAGTGAGATAATATACATAAGAATATTTTGTAAATTATAAATTGTAAAGCAAAATGAAGACACAGTTATTAAATCCGACTGGAATCCATTTCTATTGGGGTCGCGTCACTCTTACACTGATGTGATGCAGTAAAATAAGTTTTGCTTTACAAAAAAAGCCCAGGTGCATGCTCAGTGCTAGGATGAACATGTGATAATATCTCTGTCCTAGATACATCTTTCTAATGTCCACACAGATTCTACTTTGTAAGAAATTGGTGCTCATACAACTAGATGCGTGAACATGGAGCCAGTTGAAGAATGAGAGTAATTCTCTTACACTTGAAGTCATTGTTTCATATTTCTGAAGCTCCCAGTGGGCTCTAAACATGAGAAGATTGTTCTTCTGAGTGTTACTGATTGTTTTTTTGTTTTTTTTTTTCCACGAAGAAATCCTTTGGCTAACAGCATGGAGTGTATGAAATTCTTTAGAATTGAAAAGTTGGTCTTCCTTTTATAGCAAAATGTTATCTGTTCAGTTCAGTTCTAAGCAAAAGCTTCCATTGATACAATAAGATTAATAGAGACATACAAAACAAAAAAGCTCCACTGTTAAGATCTCAATCATGTTTTGTTTATAGGATGCAGAAATGATTCAATTCTTTTCCAAAATGTTTTTATAGTTTTTATACTATTTCTCTCGGTACTTATAATGAAAGCCCCATGGCTTTGGTGTTAGACACCTGGACTTAAGCTTTGATTCTATCAAATGCTAGTTTTGTGATCTTGAGCAAATTGCTTAAATTTCAGAACTTAAGGCTCCTCATCTGTGAAATGCTGGGAATCATACCTATGCCATCATATCTGAGGAAAGATTAAGCAAAAATTTTACAGATTTTACATAGATTTTTTGCAATTTCATGTAAAAAATTGATCAATGTAAAATTACAATTATATTGTGTAAGACTGAGAACAACAGCCAAAGTAAATGAACAATATACGATGGCACAACAGACTGACTACAATCAATAATAAGTTATGGTATACTTTAAAATAACTAAAAGAGTAGAATTGGAGGCCAGGCATGGTGGCTCACACCTGTAATCCTAGCACTCTGGGAGGCTGAGGTGGGAGGATTGTTTGAGCTCAGGAGTTCGAGACCAGCCTGAGCGAGAGCGAGACCCCGTCTCTACTAAAAATAGAAAGAAATGATCTGGACAGCTAAAAATATATATAGAAAAATTAGCCGGACATGGTGACGCGTGCTTGTAGTCCCAGCTACTCGGGAGGCTGAGGCAGGAGGATTGCTTGAGCCCAGGAGTTTGAGGTTGCTGTGAGCTAGGCTGACGCCACGGCACTCTAGCCTGGGCAACAGAGTGACACTCTGTCTCAGAAAAAAAAAAAAAAAAAAAAAAGAGTAGAATTGGAATGTTCCTAACACAAAGAAATGATAAATGCTTGAGGTGTTGGATATCCTAATTACCCTGATTTGATTAATAAACATTGTATGTCCGCATCGAAACATCACATGTACCCTATAAATAACATACAACTATTATGTACTCATAATAATTAAAAATCAAAAAGTAAAAAAGAAAAAAGCCAAAGTAAAGACATACGGCAGCAAAACCACAGCATCAGAGTAAAAACAAAATCAGTCCTCAAATCATGTTTTAATTTGAACAAATTTATCAGTATGATTATATCACTGATTAAAAATCTCTGCCTAGAAGTCAATCAGACAGAATATTTGTGTTTCTAAGTAAGTGCTATTCCCCAGGGCATAGTATTATTTTATATTCAGAGAAACTTTCTATTATCTATATGCTGAGTATCATTTATTATTCCACTTCTTCTTGCCTTAGTCTAGCTTAATTTGGACAGAGCCCTTATATTGAATCCCTCACTAAATTTCTCTTCTTTTACTCAAAGATAATATTTATCCATTTATAAACCATTTTTATGACTAGTGAAGCTCATAGGACATAAACACAATAATTACAATGTTAGTAGGCACAATTACAGGTGGATCAGCGTAACAGTTAACTTCTGCCTTTGTAAACTCAGAAGAACTACACAGCCACTGCAAATGCCATCTTCTCTGTCAACAAATTTAGTATTTATTATGGGCTTTTATCTCATACACCCTACAGCGATACCTAACTTTTCTCAAATTTTAGGAGTTTATTGCTAATACTTTAATTTCTTCCTCCCGGTTTGCTTATTATTAATTAAAATTGATGTTTTTTTTTTTTTTTTAATCAGTTGATCACATCTTAGAATGGCTTTTGTAAAATGCTGGAAGAAGTCATTCTGGTTTTTTATAGACACATTTGTACCTGGTAACAGCACTCTTTTTCTTCTTCCACGATTCAGAACAATATCTTCAACAACAAAGTTCATCTTTTTTATAAGTTTGTATCTTTCACAGAGCATAATTCCCTTGCAGCACGTAGTAGTAATATATGTTACCTTTGAAGGCAGGATATTTTCTGATGAGGAGGATTTTACTCATAATTACCAGTCCCAAAAGTTTGGGCTAGACACTTTTCTACATGCGTCTTATATAATACCAGAGTCTCAGCTTCCATCTCTCAATTTAGCTGACTTACATTATGCATGCCCTGTTACAAATGTGTGAGTGAATTTGGATGGATGAATCAGTAACTTTGTATGCAAAATACAATCCCAAGATCTGTGCGTTTACAATAAATACACATACCAAATGTTTTTACTTGATATCAGGTTCTCTCTATTGTGTAGCAAACAGGTTGAAATAAAATGCACAAACTAAGATTTCTTTCCCTTTAGAGAGGAAAACAGACTCCCTTTGAAGTATTTTCTATCATCAGCAAGTTTGGTAGCAACTCCTCAAATATTTAATATTAAATCAATGTTCAAAGATAGTGTAAGCAGAAGATGTCCTGCCTTTAAAGGCGAAACTAAATGACAAGTCTCTACATTGGGAAAGAAATTATATCATTTGAAGATTTCATTTATTAAGGAGTAAAGGACTGAATTTGTCAGTAGAGAAATTCTCTTTGCCTAAAATAACTGTTAAAGCCTCTTTCTGTTTATTCCATGTTAAATTTCCTTCTTTAGTGTGGACCAGATGAACGGCACAGTCTTCATAAAACACATTAGTTGAATGATCGCTTGCAGGAGCAGGAAAAGTAGACTCTTTTAGCTAAGAATGGACCATGAAGCATGTTGAAAAATTGCTGAACTTGTCTCTGCCCAGAAGAGTCACTTACAACTGTGCTCCGCAATAGCTATTAACGACCATGTGTTCATTGATTTTTTTAGTTGAAAGAAGAGAACAGTCATATAATAATTCAGATCAGTTGCAAATGGCTAATTCTTTATATTTTTATCCATTTTGTGATGGCTCAGTTATCAAAGAAACATTACCAAAGCTTGTTTTACATATAGCAGCTACACTAAAAAAAAAAAAAAAAGAAAAGTAAAACAGAAATTGGCATTGTCTACCGAAGTCTTTATGGTTCTTAAAAAATTAAGTAATTTTTCACCCCACCCCCACACATCCCTACTGGGTAGTTTTGAATAAAGAAAGAGATGCTTGTAAATTGTTCTGAAGTTTAATTGCAAGCACAACAGGACAACTTATTACAGTACCCTATTTTCCACAAAGAGTGTTTTGCAGTGTTAGAACACAATAGATAGGATTTTTTTGGCTGAGGAGCTATCAAGCAACATTGCACAGAGCAATTGGTGAGGACTCCATGAGAAAAGTGAAGCCAACTAATGTATCTTTTTCTCCCTCCTCCCTCTGTGAACACAAAGCAGTAAGGCCTCCTTTCCCCGTTTCTCCTGATCTGCCTTTTTTTCCACCTTCCTTTTCCACTGACTTCTCCAGTCCAGAGAAGTGCCCACACCAAAAATTGGGCCAATGTTCTCAGAAATCCAATGATAGCACCCCCCGCCCCGCCCCCGCCTCAAGTTACTGGCAATGTCCTGTTTCTCTTGAGCTCACTGGACATCCCGAAGGCCTGGCACACGGGAGTGACAGGAAAGACAGAAACTAATGAAATCCTTTTTGGGGGTTTAGTGATTGTAATTTTGCATAAACTAAAACTCTCTTCAGATGATTAATATTTATTCATTCATTTAACAGCTAGCTATGAGCACTGAGTCTTCATAAGACATAAAACATATAAATTATATTGACAAGAATTTTAAAGTAACACGTAAAGTCTCTGTTTTCCTCAACATGATTAAATTTACATGAAGAACACAATATGTGTATGGAATCTTATGTCAAAAATTAAGTTAAAATGTTGATTTCATTTTACTCATAAACTAAGCTCTTTTTAAAGCACCATATACCTTATTAATCATATGCTTAATCTTGTGACAGAAAATAGTTCATATTTTTAAAAGAGAATAAAATATGTTATGAATTTTTTTCTTGATTATAGATGCTAAATGATAGAAAAATTAAGAATGAGGCCAGCCGTGGTGGTTTTTACCTGTAATCCTAGGACTTTGGGAGGCCAGGGCAGGATGATCGCTTGAGCCCAGGATTTCAAGACCAGCCGTTTTCTAGAAAAAGTAAAAGCAAATTAGTGGGCATGGTGGTATGTGCCTGAAGTTTAGCTACTTGGGAGGCTGAGGCAGGAGGATTGTTTGAGCCCAGGAGTTGGAGGCTACAGAGAACTATGATCATACCACTGCACTCCAGCCTAGGTGACAGAGTAAGACCCTGTCTCAAAAAAAAAAAAAAAAAAAAAAAAAACCCCACAAATTAACTATTCTTAAAAGTCCTTTAAGAATAGGGATAACATAATAACAAACAAAACAAGGCAAATTGATACTGAGATAACATAAAGGCAGACATATTGATCAGAACTGAGAATTCTAATCATGGGGAATTATCCGTCTTTGCAGGTGGCCTCTGGTATCATTTTCCAACCTGTGGACTAATATATTAAGTATTAAAAGTCATAAATATTTTATCATGGCTTTTAAGAAGGAAAAAACCACATGCTGTGGTAAAAAGCATATATACAATCATTATGCTCACAGTGTAAGGTCATTTAGAAAGTTTTAAGTGGGACTTAAAACTACACTCCTTTGGTTCTCAACAAATGCTGCCCACCATGATTAGGAGCCCTTCAGATGGCACACTGAGGCAGGTGCACATTCTAATCTCCTGCTTCACCCTGCACTGTGCTCGCTAGATGACGTGAACACAGACTCATCAACCACCTACCATTGCTTATGCTAGATCCTATGAGGAATAGAATAAGATGGTATTTTTTTCCACAATAAATTTGTAATATCTCATGGATTGCTGGTTGTTCCCTTGCTTTTATGAGATGATCAGTTTACAGAAGACCAGGGACAAACCTGTCCAAGGAGAGATAAATTGAAGCAAGCTCAAGTTTTATGTTGCCATTATGTTCCTGGCTTACGACATATAAGCTGCACTTTGTGCGACCCATCAATCAGAGAATTCTCTTTTGTTTAATCAAATTGCAAAGATACGTAATATACATTACATCATAAATATGACAGTTCCCAGCCTCTAGGCCTTTAAATGTAGCAATTGTGTTCCTGACATCTAAACTTTCCCTACTTTTTTGATGCTGCTCAAATACCACAATGGTGTTTTTGCTTTGCTAGTAATGAAAATTACCCCTTCTTGATTTGTGAAATACCGTGTAACTTGAATTTCTGGTCCTCCCTTTCCCAGGTCTTCCCCTAATTCCTAGATTCTTTACATATATAATAATTATAGTACCTTAAATTGGGATCTTTCCCTTTTTAGATTCTGATGAAAAATTCTTTCAATAACTTCTAAGAATTAATCTTTCCTTGTGACGATATATAGAGTGCTATGTTTCAGAGATGCATAGTTAAATAAAATAGCTTTCTCCCTCTTTTAGAATAGGTGTGGCTTATGGGCAAGTAATAAGAAATTAAAAGCTAAGAAATGAATCCTAGGACCCAGCGCAGTGGCTCACTCCTGTAATCCTAGCACTCTGGGAGGCCAAAGCGGGAGAATCGTTTCAGCTCAGGAGAGACCAGCCTGAGCAAGGGTGAGACCACAACTCTACTAAACATAGAAAGAAATTAGCTGGACAACTAAAAATATATAGAAAAAATTAGCCAGGCATGGTGGCACATGCCCGTGATCCCAGCTACTCAAGAGGCTGAGGCAGGAGGATCACTGGAGTCCAGGAGTTTGAGGTTGCTGTGAGCTGGGCTGATGCCACGGCACTCATTCTAGCCCAGGCAACAGAGCAAGACACTGTCTCAAAAAAAAAAAAAAAAAGAAAGAAAGAAAGAAATGAATACTAATCCTAGAATCCAGGCCACGTAGCAAAACAAAGCAAACAGACCAGTGAGCCAGCAAAGCCTGGGGTGGAGCGAACACTGGCAACATCCAAATGAAAGAACCAGAAGGAGAAATGTTTATCATCCTGGTGAAATATTAGAATTTAAAAGCTGAAAGATTTCAAAACATGACAATGGATGGCAGTTATATTGAGTCATTTTCTTTTCACCTGGAGGATTTCCTTTGGAATTTCTTAAAAAGCAGGACTGTTAGCAACAATTCCCAGACTTTGTTTATCTGAAAATTTCTTCATTTTACCTTCAATTTTTGAAGGATTTTTTTGCTGGATATAGAATTCCTGATTGGTGACTGTGTTTATTATTTTAGCCCTTTGAATATGTCATTCCACTGCTTTTTATCCTCCCTTGTTTCTGATGACAATTCATAGATTGTCTTATTGTGGATCCCTTGAATATAACAAGTGACTTTTCTCTTGATGATTCCAAGATTTTTCTCTTTGTCTTTGGCTTTCTACAGGTTAACAATGATGTGTCTACCTTTGAATCTCTTTTTGTTTATTGTATGTAGAGTTTATTGGGATTTTTGGATATGTAAATTAATTTTTCATCAAATTTGGGATATTTTAGCCAATATTTCTTCAAATATTTTTGTGCCTCTTTCTTTTTCTCCTCGCATTCTGAAACTCCCATCACGTGCATGTTGGTACACTTAGTGGTTGCCCAGGGTCTCTGAGGCTCTGTTAATTTCTTCTCATTATTTTTTTATTGTTATTCAGATTTAATAATTTCCATTGATCTATCTGAAAATTTCCAATTCTTTCTTTTGCTGGCTTCAGTCTGCTGTTGAGTCCTTCTAAGGAATTTTTTATTTAAGCTCTTAAACTTTCAACATCAGAATTTCATATGCTTTTTGGCCATTAGTCTACCATCTTTTGAAAAACTTGTGTTCATGTATTTTGCCCACTTTTTAAAAGGGTTATTTGATGTTTTCTTGCTGATTTGCTTGGGCTCTTTGTAGATTCTGGGTATTAGCCCTTTACTGAATGTATACCATGCAAATATTTTCTCCCATTCTATAGGTTGTCTATTCACTCTATTGATTGTTTCCTTGGCTGTGCAGAAGTTTTTGTTTTTTTGTTTTTTTTTTAATCAGGTCCCATTTATTTATTTTTGTTGTTGCTGTGATTGCCTTTGGGGCCCTCTTCATAAATTCTTTGCCTAGGCTGTTATTTATAAGAGTTTTCCAACCTCTTCTTCTAGAATTCTTAAAAGTTTCATGCCTTAGGTTTAAGTCTGTTATCAATCATGAATTAATTTTTGTGAGTGGTGAGAAGCGCAGATCCTGTTTCAGTCTTCTACATGTGGCTATCAAGTTTTCCCAGCACCATTTATTGAATAGGGATTCTTTTCCCCAGTGCTCAATGTCTCTAATCATCAGGGAAATGCAAATCAAAACCACAATGAGATATCACCTAACTCCAGTGAGAATGGTTTTTATCAAAAAGTCCCAAAACAACAGGTGCTGGAACAGATGCAGAGAGATAGGAACACTCATACACTGCTGGTGGGACTGCAAACTAGTACAGTCTCTATGGAAAGTAGTATGGAGATACCTCAAAGAACTAAAAGTAGAACTACCATTTGATCCAGCAATCCCACTACTGGGCATTTACCCAAAGTAAAAAAAAGATATTCTTTAAAAAAGACATCTGCAGTCAAATGTTTATAGCAGCACAATTCACAATTGCAAAGATGTGGAAACAACTCAAGTGCCCATCAATACATAAGTGGATCAATTAAATGTGGTATATGTATATCATGGAGTATTACT
This sequence comes from Eulemur rufifrons, assembly GCF_041146395.1. NCBI lineage: Eukaryota > Metazoa > Chordata > Mammalia > Primates > Lemuridae > Eulemur > Eulemur rufifrons. The sequence goes on along the minus strand of NC_090995.1, from coordinate 4,996,569 downwards.
CAGCCATTAAAAAATGCTAAATTAATACCCTTTGTAACAACCTGGATGTAACTGCAGATTGACTTTTTAAGTGAAGCATCACAAGAATGAGAGAAGCAAAAACTGTGTGTACTCACTACGAAATTGAAACTAATAGATCAACACTCGTGTGCAAATATGGAAATAACATTCGTTGGAAATCAAGTAGGTAGGGGAGAAGGAATGGGTAAATTCACACCTAACGGGTACAATGCACATTGTATGGATGATGAACACACTTAAAAATTTGACTCAAACTGTCCAAAAGCAATTCATGTAACCAAAACTTTTGTATCCCTATAATATTCTGAAATTAAGAAAAAACCCAAAATTTCCATTCTCAATCTGATGAGTAATTGTTATAACAATTTTCTTTAATTCTTTAAACAGATTTCCTTTAGTACATTGAACATATCTGTGATAGTTCATTGAGTTTTTGTCTTCTAACACCAAAATGTAGGTCTTCTAAGAGACAATTTCTATCAACTACTTGTTTTTTCCTGTGTATAACTTACACTTTCCTGTGTCTTTGCCTGTTTCATATTTTCTTTTTTTGTTAAAGAAATTGCTCATTTTAGGATACATGATTCTGATCTCCCCTCAGGCAATGTTATTGATCTTTTTTGTTTGTTTGTTTAGTGACGATTTTGGACTAATTTTATAGAGTCTGTTTCTTCTGCAGTGCAGAGTTACCGATATCTCTATTAAGTTTTTTGTTATCATGGTTATTCTTGTTTTTATTTTTAAACTTGGATTTCCCAAAGTCACCCCTGGAAGAGCATGGCTAATGGTTTGATTAGTGATTGATCAGAGGCTGTGCTTAGATACTTTGAGCCATTATACCTTCCACCTTTTGCTGATGAATATGTACACGATTTGGAGAATGCACACAAAGTTTAGTCAGCTTACAAGTATGCTCAAGCTTTGACTTTCTGTGAGTGCAAGGACCCCTGTCCATTCAGGGATGACTGTTCTCTTCTGGGTATGTATGCAGAATTTCTGACCAGGAATATATGGGAGCATATCAAGTCTCATTATAGCTGACTGATTTCCATCATTTTCCTGTTAAATTTCTAGATAATCTATTGCATGTCCCAACCAGTATCATAATCTCAGAGTAGCTGCAATGTTAGACTTCCTCATTTTTGCCACCAAGGTCAAAATTGTTTTTGACAACACTTTCAGAAGTCCGTTTTTCCATGTTCTGCTCCAAATCAAGTCATCTCTCCAGCAGAGGAAACTTGCCTTCACCATCTGCCCTGTCCAAAACTAGAATACCACAGGTCTGGAAGGGGATGTTAACAGCACCAGGCTACAATGCCACAGACAATATTCAGTGCTTATGATGATTTATCTTGAGTAAATACTTCTCTACCTTTTTTATGCATTTGGAGAATTTCTAAAAGATTTTTTGAAGATTTAGTCATGTTTTTATAGGAAGGAGGATTTGCAGAGCTCTTCGCAAGGATATTCTAGAAGTACCAGCCCTAAATATTCAGGCTTAATAAACCCTTTGAATATAGAGGCTGGTATCTTGTCAATGTCTCTTCAGTGAGAAGCATTTTGCCATCCAGTTTTCTCACTGAACTTTATATAAACTTCCAATAAACCCTGGCTGGGTTACTGAACAACCCAATACACATAGTCATGCACAGATTCCTATGAAAGCTGAAAGGGGCTGAGGCAAATTCTCCTTTCTCCTGTCCTCCAAAAATCAGGGTAAAACATGTGAGTTAGGTTTGGCCAATCCGATGATGGTATCTTCACCTTAGAATTTTGGTTTATTGACATAGAAACAAAGGGAGAGTTAGAATCTATTTTACAGCATCCACAGTGATGTTCCTAAGGTGTTGCAACATCACCCAGACCAAAATTTCATCATTTACACATTAGCTCTTGAGCAGCTTTGGTTATTGATTATCTTTCAGTCCCAGTCCTACAACTTCAAGTTTGTTTATTCTGTACGTCCTAGCTGAACTTCTAGAAAATTTCCTTTTTGTCTAAGAGGGGCAAAGTTTGTTAGTGTTGCCTGCCTCTAAAAAAATTTACTGATAAATTAGAGAAACTTCCATGATTAGCACAAAATAGTCAATAAATTATTATTAGAGTTATATTAAAAATGATTTGGGGAAGAAAGTATTATATTTCTATTTGTCTGGATTATTTTTCTTTGCACTCAATTTAGATCCATAATTATGTATGAAAAGGCAATGTAATAAGCTCTCTGAAGTCTACAGACATGAGTTAAAACATAGTTATTTTAAAATGTTAATGTTGTAATTAAGGATTTCTAAGAGTGAAATTAAAAGGATAAAAGATAAGGGGACTAATAGTCATTGTCCCTAGAATTCTATTTTTGCCAGAATTATTTATAACCAAAGGTGTTACACCTGCAAATAGTCATTTAAAAATATTTAATGAGCATCTCTTAGGTGCTAGGCACGTGCTAGGAGCTAGAGATACATGACAGTATATGATGGACAGATTCATGCCCTAATAAAACTTATATTCTGACATTTCCCTTATTTTTCAAAGATGCAAGTTAAATATATAAAAATTATAATTTTATATTTAAAATTATGAAAACCTCTTTAAATGCCAAATGAAAAACTTGGGAAAACATCTGCAACAATTTTGACTCATAAAGAGTAACACCTATAATACAGAGAGAATACACAGTGATTATATGCTAATTCTCAAGTTTAAAAATGGGCATTGCTCATAAATAAACAATTGACAGACTTCAAATCACTGATAAATACTTCATATCTCAGTGATCACATACAGTAAAAGAAGAGGCAATTTTTACTTATCTAATTTACAATAACTTTGAAGTCGTTATGTATTCCCAAACATTATGGTAAGAATGTCGGCAACATTCTTCAATGCACATATAGAAAGTTTTCCTTAGCAACACATAGCAATTGCTTTAAATTTTACTTTAATGAAATAATTCTAGTTATAGAAATCTATTTTATTAAAATAAAAATTGTAGCAAAGTGTGCATACAAACATATGGTAAAAACAAAATGGAAAAACTAGAAAACAAAATGGAAACAAACAAGCAAAATCTTCCACTCCAAATCTCTAAGCTTATAACTTCTCATGGAGTTTTCCCAGAATATTTTTCTTCCTTCTCATTGTTCCATAGGTCCAGTTCTTTTCTCTATTCTCATTTAGCCAACGTTATGGGTCCATGTTTCATTATGGGTCGAGTTTTCCTACATTGAAAATGACTTTGCATTCTAATTTATGCTTATGCTAATTATCAAATCAATATCCTCTTCCTATTTCTGATAAACTTTTTCCAAACACTGCAAGTTTCTTTTAAGTGGGTTCTCTGGTCACTTATTACCTGAATCTGAATTGAAGGGGGTACACAGTTTATTCAAAAAGTATATAAAAAGAACAAAGTCTTGTTACTTAAAACAGCAGCAGTTCAATATCATGAAAACATTACGTTTCACTTCTCCTTATTTTGCAAAAACTAATACCATCAATTCAGTTATAGTAACACATTTAATAGGTAACTGATGTTACTGTGTATCAGGAAAAGGTTTAAGGCCCTTTCCCTTAAAATGGCCAGTTTCTGAGAAGGCACAGTAATGATTCTAATAACTATAAAAATTTGTAGTGCTTAAAAATCCTTAGTTCTTCCTCCTCTTCCTGGAAAATGGCATTTTGCTCTCTTTTGGTGAAAATAAAAATGTTAATAAGAAATAATAATGTGCACAATAATATAAAATGTAGAAGCAATTTGTATTCATTATGTATGAAGGGAAAGACGGGAAATGTAGTCAAAGAATAAAAAAGTAACACAGGAAACATAAGGTCAGCTGCATCAAGGGATATTTCTCACAGCACAGCACCTTTATTAAGTATTCTAAATTCATTCAACCATGGTACAATGGAAATGTTTCTTGAAGTAAATACCATTCTTATTCACTTTACAATTCAAAAATCATGAAATTACTAAGAGTTCTAGCTGTGCCATGAAACGACTTTTATCCCTTTCTTCGTTTTCATAATGTAGTGGTTTCAGCACTCACTAAGGCACTAGATATCCCATGCAACAAATGAAGAGTTCTGCATTGTGTGTGTGAAGGAAAGCTCCAGAAATTGCATCCTGTCCTCCCATCAATGTTCCGCTATTTTCAGAATTCCTTTTTTTAATCCTTTGGCTAAACCAATATGCCAGGCAATTTACAAATTCTTTGTTTAGCAATGTGCCAGGCAATTTACAAATATTATCTTGCTTGATCAACCCATTTTATAAGTATGCAATCTGAGGCTCAGAAAGCTCATAGACTCATTCAAGGTCATACAGGTTATACATGATATAATACAAGTTTTTTCGACTCAAAGTTCTATTCTTCTCGTCTGACTAGAAGGAAATCATTTTTAAGATTGTTTTCAGAGGCTTATTGTTGAGCTGGGTTCCCCTGAATTGGTGATAGAACAGACATTTAATTGCAGATAATCCAGCCTGGTGCATCTTTCCTCAGGATAAGTTTTGTGGAAGCTGAAAACACAAATACATATGAGGATTCATAGAAATATTTCAAGGACTGCAAATACTGGATAACGAACAAAGCAAATCTGCCAAGTGCAAACCTGGGAAAACTAATCAAATCGAATTAGCTACCAGTAAGATGAAGCTTCATAGAGCTTGATTCTAACATGTGTTCAATATAATGTTTATTGAAAGAAAACCTCAAACATAGAAGCATTCTGACAAATGTAAAACAGAGAGATCAGCCTTGGCTGAATGTGCATCTGGTAACACACACTTTGCCTCGTGACTCACACGCATATCGAGTACACTTTCTGTACCAAAAAGCCTTTGTAATGAAAACACTAGTTCTTTGAAATGCAGGGTGCAATTTTCACTTTACAAAACATGCTCTAAAATATTGTACTTTAAATGTTCATTAACAAGGCACAATACTTGAACATCATATTATAATATTAATATATTTCCCTCCTTTGTGCCTAGTAAGTTTTAAATTCAAGACTTCCTGGAATTGAGTGACCGAAGTGAATAAAACCTGCCAGCACATTTGTAACAAACTATTCTCCCTTGATTTAGAAAGCAAAACCAGGTTCTCAAACTGGAGGGTGTAGAAGAATTAGCTCTGAACCTTGCTAAAGCCGCAGATACCCGGATTCCCCCTGAGGAGATTCTGATACAGAAGTTCTTTGAAGCCAGCGGATCTGCAATTTAACAAATGTCGCTGGTGATTCTGATGAAAGTAGTCCCAGAACATATTTTCTAGAACTCTGCTTTATAAAATACTGACTGTTTTATGAAATATTAACCCACGTGGCTCTTTCTTTCACAGTCCTGGTACCCTTGGCAGTTCTTCAATGTCGTCCTAATCTTTGCCGTGAAAGTTTCACGTAGTGGCCAAATTTTCAATAAAACACAGTTCTACTCAAATTTAAATCACACACACCATTTATCACAGCTGCTGAACCTGCTGGTTAAATATTACACTCCAGAGGTGCCTCATTTTGGTGATGAATTAAGAAGTCCCTATTAAGTAGTCTTAATAGTCTACCTTAATAATCTACCTATTATTAGCTATCATCAGTGTTTAAAGAGTACATGATCCTGAGGTGCTGAGGGTGAAAAGAGAAAGCAGGGACAGAGGTATGAGGGGAAATGAACTGGCTACTTAGGCAGGCCAGGCCTAAAGGTACATTCCGTCAGATAATTCTATCAGTTATTTGATTGATAATCCAATTCTCTGATTTTCAGGTGAAGGATTTCAATTTTGTCAGAATGGCTCAAATTCAGGGTGGAGATGGAAAGTGATTCCATAACAACAACAACAGCAGCAACAAAAACAATTATGATTAAAAATAATATAAATGACAACATCCCTCAAGAATTAAGGACTGATATATAAGGCATTCTGCTAGGCACAACCTATGCATTTTATCACTAATTTTAAGTTCAAGACTACTGTATGAGGAAGGTAAAAATATTACACGTATTTGGTAAATAAGAAAACTAGGTTAACCTCATGCCCAAGAAACTAGTTGGTAAACTCAAATGAAAATTTACAAATGTGCCATGAGAACTATAACTAGCAGAGTGACCTGAGAGTACTTGCTTTGCACTAAAAAAAATTCTACACGGGAAATAAAATTAATCAGAGCAAGGAGAGTTAGTTGGATGAAACTAATGGTTAATGACATGAAGCTATGATAGCCTGAGGCCCCCATGGAGAGTGCTGGGGAAAGGCTGACAAATTTTTCTTCTCAGAGTCCCCTTTCTTCACACTTAGGGTAACTACGTTATCTTCAGGAAGGTGAATGGCATTGATCCACCTCTTTTTCTTTCGCATCAATTCCATTCAAGTTATGTGCTCCTGACTGTAACCCCCGATCACCTTGATTAGGGGGACTTTTCTCAAATCTCCTTTAGGATAAACTGAGAGACCACTTCACAGGATGAGTTACTTCATCGGATGACCAATGTACATTATTTATCAATCCTTACAAGTATCATTCTCAGGGATTAACATTTCCATATTTTAAAAGCCTCTCACGTATGCCCATCAACTTATTACGTAAGAAATCAGATAATGTAATAAGTACCCTAAGCCATGGTGAAAAATAATTTGCAGTCTTATTTAATCAACTGATAAATACTTGTTGAGGGTTTACTTTATGCTCAGGGCCATTTCACTTACTGTGTGCTATAAACATTCGTCTCTACTACTAGAATGTGCTGAACAATGGAAACTTGCAAAGAGTTTACTCGGTCATACATTTATAAAACAACCAACCAACCAAACAAACAAACAAAAAAACACCTCTCTTATACCAAAAAGATGGCTGGGACTACAAAGACCTCTAGTACTCACCTGGATTTTTTTTTTTTTCTGATTTCCTTCCTAATTTCTTATTTTAGAGTAGTTTCTTTACAAAAACTGTAATGAGGGCACAGAGAACTCCCATATATCCCTTACTCAGTTGTTCCCATTGTTAACATCTTCTGCTACTATGGTCTATTTGCCTCAACTAAGGAGCCAACACTAACTACTACAAAAGATAAGAAAAATCAGCCAGTTTCAGTGGCTTATGCCAGTGATCCCAGATCTTTGGGAAGCCGAGGCAGGAGGATCGCTGGAGCCCAAGAGTTCAAAACCAGCCCGAGCACCACAGCAAGACCCTATATCTACAAAAAATAGAATAAAATGGTTATCTGGGCACAGTGGTACACATTTGTAGTCCTAGCTACTCGGGAGGTTGAGGCAGGAGGATCCCTTGAGCCCAGGAGTGTGAGGTTGCAGTGAGCTATGATGACACTACTGCACTCTAAGCTGGGCAACATAGGGAGATGCTGTCTTAAAAAATAAAATAACAAAAAACAAATTGCTCTTCTACTCTCACACTCAGTAAAATACAGAACACTTCTGGTCACCAGTATATGTGGATTTCTCCCTACCAATACCCAATTCTCCAGAGGACACCAGCTGGATATTCTATAATTCAATTCAATTCTCACACTGTCTACCCGGAGATGGTGTCAGCTCCCACAGGTTAAGGACTCCATCCCATAAGACTGACCCCCACCTCAGAGGCCAATTAGAAGCCCCAGGTTGTGGCCTGTGCTTCTGAACAATCAGCTATAAATAGGGTTTCCATAAACAACTTCTCAGGTTTCATTAATTTATAAGAGCAGCTCACAGAACTTAGAGCAACATTTTACTTACTATTTCCCATGTGTTATGAAGGATATTACAAAAGATCCAGATGAACAGCCAGATGGAAGAGATGCAGAGGGCAAGGTGTGTGGGAAGGGACCAGGAGCTTTCATGCCCTCTCTGGGAACACCACCCTTCATGTGCCTCACGTGCTCAGCAACTGGACCCCACAACTCTGGGATTCTTATGGAAGCTTCACTGCACAGGCATAATTGCTTATTAACTCGATCTCCAGAACCATTCCCCTTTCTGGAGAATGGAGGTACAGCTCAAAGTTCCAAGCTTCTAATTATGGCTTAATCTTTCTGGTGACCAGCCCCCACCCAGGGGCCCACCAAGAGTTGCCTCATTAGAACAAAAGATGTTCCCAATACTCAGGAAATTCCAAGGGATCAGGAGCTCCCTTAGAACTGAGATAAAAGACCAAATATGAAAATAAAAGATGGCCCTAGGATCCCCCATTGCTCAGGAAATCATAATGGTTTTAGGAGCTCTGTGCCAGGAACCAGAGGCAGCAACCAAATATTATATTTTTTATTATAGCACAACATCACAACTACTTTACAAATACTCACCTCAGTATTAGGCCTGAGTGAGATAAAAATGTGTAAATATATATTCTCTGTCTTAGTCTGAGTCTTGCAGGAAAAAGATTTCCACTGAGGTGGTTTAACTGAAAAGACTTCAATAAAGCAATATTTACAGGGATAGAGATAAGGGAATCAACAAAAATTAATGGTTCCTTACAACAAACCTCTCTCCTTGTGTATGTAGTGGGGGCTGATTCTCTTGCTCTAGAGAAAACTACCACATCCTCTGAATTTTCTTAGAGTTGGTTTCTTAACCTCTGGCATGCATGAGTCTTTCTAAAGTATCCAGGGTACTTACTAATTTCTCACCCCCAGGTCTGTTCAGCATAAATAATACCCAAGAGATTTTCCTTTCTCAGAATTTATTTAATTTCAAAGATTTTCTTAAAAAGCATATTATTTCAGATCAAAATTTGACCACCTCATACCTATTAAATATGATGTATTCATTTATATAAAAACAATGAATTGTTTTTCTATGTTGCCTGAAGGAACAAATTAAAGTTTTAGAAATAAAGGTAAGAAAAGCAAATTCTTTAAAGGATTTATTTGTTAGAGTGTTAGAAACTATTTTTAGGATGTGGTAAGTTTCCTGAAAAAAAAAAATCTCTCTAAGAAATTTCATCAAATATATTTGGTGGAAAAAGTTGCAGGAAAATATTATCCTTCCTATAAGCATAAATTCACATTATTTGTTTCTGGAATAAATTCAAAATTCCTTCATACTTTGTTCTATCAAAAGTTATATATGTAGATAGTCTTACAGTCTTCTATGATTACGAGACTCTGTTGTTTAACAGGGAGCCTTTCCGGTCATCTGATGACACTTAGCAGATCTTATAATTGGCCTTTTCATTATCATTTACATCTTTAAAATTAATTGTTGATCTCCTTTATTCAATGTTTGGCTCATAGATGGTGCTCAATAAATATTTGGGAATGGAGGGGGCAAAAGGAAAGAAGTGGGCAAGGTATAATATTTAGCAACATTTGTAAGAATGCTAACCAGCCCACACATTTGATGGCACTAAGCTGTTATGTTCCTTCTCTTCATTTTTCCTCTCTCATCTGTCTGGTTTGGGGAAGATATATATATAAACACCTGCATATACATAAGTACATATTTCTTTCCCTCATGGTTTACAGTGAGTGGTTGGAACAGTTTGGGTTCATCACTGTTGAAAATGTTCATTACTTCATCCCTGATAGTTTCCATAGCAAAATGATGACAAGATTTAAAAGGCAGAATTGGGCAATAGCTTAAGGAGACTCTCATACAGGATGTTTTTGTTCAAAGACACGAAAATTTGGCAGCTATTATTGAGCAACTTGGTGAAGCAGGGAGGCACTGCTTAAATGTATCCATCAGCTCTCAAAGGCCTTCTTGACCTTGTCTAATAGTTCCCTAATGATACTACTGATAAAATTGCAGTCTGGTTTTTCAAGTGTGCCAAAGCTCCTAATAGGCTCCTCAGCTCTAAAATGCACAATTCTCTAGTTTTTCTTCCTGATTCCCTTTTCTCTGGTTTCTGTCTCCTCAAAAAAAACCCTGGCTAACTAACCTTGAGAAAAGTAATTATGCCCTCACTATTGATTAGCAAGGATCCATATTTAATTACATTTAACATGTTCCACTATCAAACTTTCAGCGTGGCTCACCAGTGCCTAGCAAGTCCTATTTCGAGGCTTGTATCAGCCATTTGGTTAATGATCTTCCTTACAAGGTGTTGAATTTTCCCCAGTCCCTGTATTTTATGAAAATTCTTGTCATATCTTAAGGTCATGGTTGGAACCTTTCATGAAGGCTGCCCTGAAGAATGTTTCTTTCATGCAAAGGGAATAATTGGTAAGCATATTTGCATGGCATGTTTTACAGCAGCCTGGAGTGATTCATATATGCCATCAGGAAAAATCCTGAGATCACAGTGCTTAAAGTTCAAATACCAGCTATGTCAGAATCAATTGCAAAGTAACTGATTCTGCCAAATTATGAATACAGTCAATTTATTCAGAAGAAGACTGTTTCCTGCACCCAACTGTTTGTATCAAAATAATGTGTATGCCACTGCTTTCAACAACTGCACTGAAATTTCAGTTTTTGCCTCTAGAACTATACTTCTAAATGTTATTAGTATCTTTAAATGAATCATCCTTTTTTAAACTTGCTATGAACTATGCAAAGTGATTTAGCTATAACCAATACATTAGCATGTTCAAATAATACAAGATGTCATGCTTTTACAGAGTTTGGATTAGATTAATAGTGTCTTATAACTAAATTTTTGCCAAATAATAATTTTCCACTGATGCTCATTAAATTAATGTTTTGTAATGCAATAGACATTAAAGATGACTCAAACATTGGATAGGGTAGGGAATGTACAGTAGGCTGTAATGTTTTTAGGCAAATGAGCTCACTATGATATTTAAAATCCTGAGAGAAAATTTCAAATAAATATAGACTACTAAAATCAGTTGTTATTGTGGGCTATTATAAGCACAAAAAGGAATAATTAAAATTAATGTACAAAACTTTAATGAAAGTTCTGTCCTCTATCAGTGTAATCATTAAAGATAGCACATTATTGCTCAGAAAAGTTCAACATTAAACTATTCAATCCCATGACAGTGTCAATTGAAGCTAATTATATGCCTAGATTCCTTGAAAATTACTTGATTTTAAATTATTGTTACAGGGTCTAGTCCTACTATATTTGAGTACATTTAACTTTTTCTGAAATTTTTTTTGTGAACCATTGGACATCAGGTTAACTAGAAAAATTAATTCATCTTGAAGAGATGAACCCTTCACTTCCCTGCAGGAGAAAATTGAGCTACATTTTTTACATAACAAAAAGTGTAAACATGACAATAATTTGATCAATGTAGAAAATTCTGTGCGAGTCAGAACCATCCTATTGAGTGGTCTACATCCATCTGATCTGTCAGACATTTCTCAAATATAAGCCTACACCACGGATATAATGAACTCAGTTCTCAAAGTTAGGATTGTTGAAGTTACTAGGATACTGTTTAATATAATTTTTCCCTATCAGCAAGTGTCACAAAACTTTAAAGCTTCACAAAAATGATCTTTTGATCTTTAGACATCATAGATTTCCTTCCTTAATTCTCTCCCAGTGTGCATCTATCTGTGACTTTGCAAGCTTGTGAGAGTTGCAACATCCAGGCTGTTATCACAAAATATAGAAAGCTCAAAAGGCCTTCTAAAGTCCAAGCACTGAGAATGCTGTGTAGCCACACTAGTCACCATTAGCCCTGGACTCTTGATTTTTCCACTACAAACACGAATACTCTTTGTTCCTTGCAAATCAAAATCCCCGGTGGAAGCATCCAATTGGCTGAATCCAAGACATGTATCTTTGCCTGGGCTGCTGGGGAACAGGGAGAGGTATTCTCTGTCGCCTGTCAGCCTCCATGGCTGGAGTTGGGATCCTGCTTAAACTACGTGGGACTCCTCAGAGCTATTCATTTCTGCATTGACAGAAACAACAAACATGCACTATGAATTCCCTTCTCTGATTAAAACTCTTCAATGTCCCCCAACCCTTATTTAAGAGTAATACCCAACAACTCACATATGGCCTTCAAGGGTACAATTAACGTGGGATGTGACGATTTTTCCCTTATTTCTAACCTTATAATTTTCCCTAATTTCTATCTCATGCTTTAGTGTGGTTAATTATTTTCAATTTCCCCAAATCTTCATGATTTTTAATCATCGTGTTCCCTATGCCCAGAATGTATGTTGCACTTTTCTTTGTTTCTTTTATTCTCTCCTTCACTTCCTGTTCCTCGTAACAAACTCCAATTTCAAGAATCCTGCGAATCCAGACCTGCTGATGACATCTCATTCTTTTGGATAGATTAACCATTTTATCCTTTTTATTGTCACTTTTATAATAAATGTGATGACATTTTTCCTATGTTTTCTAGTTCTTCATCTTATTACGTTGTAGTATAACATGATATAATGTAAGTAAAAATGACTTAATTTTCCAAAGCAGAATCATCCTTTTCTCTTCTCTCATCAGCCTTATTCACAATGCCATTGTTAAGGCTTCAACATTTTAGATATAAAAGATTCATTCAGTTAACAAATATTCTTTGTCTGCCTTCTACGTACTAAGCTATACCAGGGACAGGGGATTAAAACATGAACAAGATAAAGTACTTACAGCTATGGAGTTTATATTCCTAAGAGAGGCAATATACAAGCAAACAAATTACCTGCGTGATATAATGTTAAGTAGTGATAAAGCTATGGATAAAATATAGCATGGTAGGGGAATATAGAATGACATGGAGAAGAGAGAATTGTTTAAGTACAGTGGTCATGAAAGGACATTCAGAGGAAGTTTTATTTGAGCATAGACCATAATAAAATGAGGAAGAAAGACATGATAAAATCTGGGATAAGAGCAACCCAGCTAGCAGTAACTGTAAACGCCAATCTCTGAAGGGAAGAAAGTTTGGTGTATAAATAGCAAGAAGACCACTGTGTATAAGTAAAGTCTAAGCACAGGGGATATTGCTAAGTGAGAATAGGACCCTGTGGACCTTAATAAGGACTTTGGGTTTTATTGTAAGTATGGCAGATTTTGGAAGATTTTGAGCAGGAGAGTGAGTGGCATTTTCTGATATACGTTCTTAAAGATCATTTGGAGTAACTATGGAAAATTTACCTTATGAGGCAAGAGTAGAGGGGCAGGGAAATCAGTTAGGAGACTGTTGTCATTACTCAGGCAGCAGGTGATGCTGGCAGCCTGAACTAGAGCGGTAGCCATGGAGCTGTTAAGAAGTTGTCAGATTTGTGACATAGTTTAAGGACAGTTTCCAGTGGTCTTGCTGATGGATCAACTATACAATGTGAAAAAAAGAAATGTAGGAAATAGGATGATGACTCGGTATTTGGCCTGAGGAAGTGAGGGTGCCATTACCCAAGATAGGTGGGACTAGGGGAGGAGCAGGTCTGGGTTAGGCAGGTCCCCTTAAACATGAAACATGTGAGGTACATGTGAGGTTACAAATGAGGCATGGTAACCTCATTTGTAACAAACACTCCAGGTGATTTTAGTGTGCTTGATTCAAGAACCCCAGTAATAGTTGGACCCTTGAGTACTTCTCTACCCTCTTTCCCTGCTCTTACCTCTGCCTAGAATTTTGATTCACCTTCAGATGCCTGGGAAACTCCTGTTTATCCTTTAAAACTCTGGAGTCACTCCTTCTTTTAAGCCACCCTCATATTGTCAATCATAGAGCTCAGTAAATGTTTGATAAATAAGTAGAATATCTACCATCAGCTTTCCTTTGCTTTTTTTTTTTTTTTTTTTTTTTTTGGTACAAGCTAACCAAGCCCCAGATGTTTTATAAATTTTTGCCTGTCCCAAGTGTTCACAAAATTCCGTTAACTTAATTCCATTTATATGCATCGTATTAGTAAATTTTCCCAAATGAGTGTAATTAACATTCTTCACACAGCCAGGACAGACCCACAATTTTTAAATGAGGCTGTTTCTAAATAATTCCAAACATCTCTGTATGTCTGAAGGAAATGTCAAACGAGTTTGCCTGGGGGTGCATTAATGATCTGAGCATCTGATCAGATTGTTGTCATGAGTAAATCAAAGGGTACTTCCTTTGATATTAGCCTATTTTTAAAACGGTGCTTCCCTCTAGTCTCATTTAAGAACCTAAAAGTAGTCCTGTTGCATAACTGTACCTCAGTCCTAAAGTTGGCTTCTTTGCGATGTTTCAAAAAGAGAAAATTACCTTAGCTTTTAGTTTTGCTCTTGTTGATGAAAGGTGTTTTGTTTTTTTTTTTTTTAATTTTTCCCCTTCCTCGGCCCCTTTTTGTTGTTATTCCTTTAGATCAAACTTCAAAGTAAAAGGCTGATGAATCAACCATTCATTTACTGGCGCTGAATTTTTTGCTTGTCACTAGCTTTTCTACTCTGATGCTCCTTTGATTTCTGGCCTATCTGCATCTTTTATGCTTTTAGTTCATGCATGTGGAGAAAATTATAGTGTAGTCTTTGCTCAAAAAAATTGTATTCCATCATATCCCAAAATCTTAGAAAATTTATAACACTTTTTCAAGTTTGAACATGCTATCGTCAGAAGCTTCAGACACAGAAATTAATAAATAAGCCTATTGTATTCTAAATAATTGAACTGTTTTCAGTAGCCAGGCTTCAGAACAGACAGGAATCAGTTTCACAAGGGATCTCCCAGACTGAACAGCAACTTCAGTGCATAGTTCCTAAGATTCTCTCACCTGACTTAGACAAACAGGCATTAAAAAATAATAGATAAAGTCAAGACAGGCTGGACAGAGGCAGTACAGTGCAGTGGCCTAGAGTTTAGGATTTGCTAATATTTAGCCTTGATCCTGTTTTTGCCACTACAAGCTATAAGGTTTTAGTTAAGTTAATAACAGGTTCTTAAATGTATTTAGGTTTGTCATAAAGTTCCACTCATTTCTGTTAATCTGTAATTAATTATGTTAACTCATGTTCATGATGAAGGAAAATATTTGTACAAAAGATTTATGTTTTATTTTTGATTGTCATAGAGTATTTATTTTCTTTGTAAATTTCAAAGTTTAAAGAAAATGGTTTTGAAAGTGTTTCTTTCAGCCCTCCCTGCCCTTATGAATTTCATCCTTAGAAATACTAAGGGTAAACTTAGCTTGCATCTTTCTACTCTACTATAAATCATATTTGCTTGCACATTTAGTTTAAAAGTCTGGAATATAAGATGGTTAGAAGGGTGTTATATTTTTTTTCAAAGACACTGACTTTGAAACCTAGGTTTAATTCAAAATTGACATTGAATTTGGCTATTTCATTGGCTATTTGCATCATAAAGACTGGTTATTACACAGTTTCATTATAAATTATCACTAATAAACTAAGTGACAGTAGAAAACAGTTCTGTTCTCCCATAATTGCTTCAGCAAAAACATACACAAAGGACAATAATTCTGTTCCAGGTGGTGTTAGTGTACAGTTGACCCTCTAACAATGCAGATTTAAACAGCATAAGTCCACTCATACATGAATTGTTTTCAATAAATATATTGAAGATTTTTTGGAGATTTTTGACAATTTGAAAAAACTTGCAGATAAACCACATAGCCTAGAAATATCAGAAAACTAACAAAAAGTTAGATATGACATGAATGCATAAAATATATATAGAAACTAGCCTATTTTATTGTTTCAAAGCCAGGAAAGGACAAAATTAAAAAATGAAAACTACAGATCAATATCCCTTATGAATATATATGTAAAAATCATCAACAAAATACTAGAAAACCAAATGCAACAGCAGATCAAAAAAATATTCATCATGACCAAATGCACTTCACCTCAGGGATGCAAGGATGGTTCAACATATGTAAATCAGTAAATGTGGTTCTCCACATAAATAGCATTCAAAACAAAGATCATATGATCATTTCAATACATGTGGAAAAAGCATTCAACAAAATCTAGCACACTTTCATGTTAAAAACCCTCAACAAACTAGCCATAAAAGGAACATATCTCAAAATTATAAAATCCATGTGTGATAAATCCACAGCCAACATTATACGGAATGAGGAAAAGTTGATAGCATTCCCCCTAACTGAAACAAGACAAGGGTGCCCACTTTTACCACTTCTATTCCACATAGTACTGGAAGTCCTAGCCAGAATAATGAGGCAAGAGAAAGAAATAAAGTGTATCAAACTCAGGAAAGAACAGGTCAAAGTATCACTTTTCGCTAACGATATGACCTTGTATCTAGAAAATGCCAAAGACCCCACCAAGAGACTTCTAGAATTGATAAATAAATTCAGCAAAGTCTCAGGTTACAAAATCAATGCATACAAATCAGTAGCATTTGGATATCCTAATAACAGTCAAGCAGAGAGTCAAATCAAAGATTCAATACCATTTACAATAACTACAAAGAAAATAAAATATTTAAAAATATACTTAACCAAGGTGATGAAAGATCTCTTCAAGGAGAACTAGGAAACACTAATGAAAGAAATCACAGATGACACAAACAAGTGGGAAAACATCTCATGCTTTTGAATTGGTAGAATCAACATTGTTAAAATGTCTACACTGCCCAAAGGGATTTACAGATTCAATGCAATCCCTATCAAAATACCAACATCATATTTCACTAATCTAGAAAAAATAATTTTTTACTTCATTTGGGACCAAAAAAGAGCCCAAATAGCCAAAGTAATCCAAAGCAAAAAGTACAAATCTGGAGGCATCACATTACCCGGCTTCAAATTATACTACAAGGCTGTCATAACCAGTACAGCACAGTATTGATATAAAAGTAGAGACATAGACCAATGGAACAGAACAAAGAACCCAGATATAAAGCCATCTACCTACAGTCAACTGATCTTCAACAAAGCAAACAACAGCATCCACTGAGGAAAGAAGCCCTATTCAATAAATATTTCTGAGAAAACTGGATAGCCATATGCAGAAGAATGAAATAGGTCCCCAATCTCTCACTGTATACAGAAATTAATTCAAGATGGTTAGAAGACTTACATGTAAGTCAAAAAAAAAAAAAAAAAGAAAAGAAAAAAAATTCTAGAAGAAAATGTAGGAAAAACTCTTCTAGACATGGCCTAGGCGAAGAATTTATAACTAAGACCCCAATAGCAATTACAGCAACAACAAAAAGAAAGAAATAGGACTTGATTAAATTAAAAAGCTTCTGCACAGCAAAGGAAATAATCAACAGAGTAAATATAAAACCTAGAGCATAGGAGAAAATATTCACAAACTATACATCCTTTGAAGGGCTAATATTCAGAATCTACAAAGTACTCAAAAAATCAGGAACAGAAAAACAAATAACTCCACTAAAAAGTGGGTAAAATATATGAACAGAGATGTTTTTCAAAAGAAGATAGACAAATAGCCAATAAACATATGAAAAGAGGCTTAACATCACTAATCATCAGGGAAACGCAAACTAAAACCACAATGAGATGACACCTTACTCCTGTCAGAATGGCTACTATTAAAAAGTCAAAAAACAATAGATGCTGACATGGATGCAGAGAGAAAGGAACTCTTATACACAGTTGTTAGGACTGCAAATTAGTACAATCTCTATGGAGTAATGAGTATGGAGATTTCTCAAAGACATAACTATAGACTTACCACTCTACCCAGCAATCCCACTACTGGTTATCTACCCAAAAGAAAAGAAGTCATTTTACCACAAAGACACCTGCACTTTGCACTTGAATGTTTATTGCAGCACAATTCACAACTGCAAAATGTGGAATCAACCTAGGTGCCCATCAATTCGTAAGTGGAGTAACAAAGGGTAATACACACACACACACACACACACACACGCACACACATACACACACACACACCATAGAGTACGATTCATCCATAAAAATAAATGATGTAATGTCTTTTGTAGCAATTTGGATGCAACTGGAGACCATTATCCTAAGTGATGTAGTAAAGTATCTCAGGAATGGAAAAACAAACACCACATGTACTCTCTAATAATTTGGAACTAATCGGTGGGCATACATGGGTACACAAGGGCACAAAAGTAAAAGTCACTGGAAATAAAGAGGGGAGGGGGGATGAGGGAGGAGTAAAAACCTACCTAACAAGTACAATGAACACTATTTGGGTGATGGGCACACTAATAACCCTGACTTAAGCATCATGAAAGCTATCCATGTAACAAATACATTTGTACTCCCTTAATATTGTGAAATTTAAAACAAGAAAAAAATAGTAGAGGATTGGTACCATATTGGAACATTTTTAGAGAAAGGAATAAGCAAAAAAGTCAAACAGAAATTATGATGCATTTCTGTAAAGTTCCACCGAGTGTGCCTTCCTCTCCTGCCTCCCCTTCCATCTCCTCCACTTCTTCTGCCTCTGCCACCCCTGAGACAGCAGGACCACCCCCTCCTCTTCATCCTCTTCCTCAGCCCTACTCAACGTGAAGACAATGGGGATAAAGACCTTTATGATCACTCATATCTACTTAATGAACAGAAAATATATTTTCTCTTCCTTATGATTTTTTAAAAACATTTTCTTTTCTCCAGCTTACTTTATTGTAAGAATATAATATATAATACATATAACATACAAAATATGTGAGAATCAACTGATATTGGTAAGGCTCCTGGTCAACAGTAGGCTATTAGTAGTTAAGGTTTGGGGGAGTTAAACATCATACATAGATTTTTGACTGTGTGAGGTCAGCACCCCTAATGCCCAGATTGTTCAAGGATCAACTATAATTTTATTCATTTGAAAAATTAATGGAAGAAAAATACTGTGACCATCTATTTATATGTAAAGATTCAGCTAAGAAAATAAAGTGTCACAATGTTACCAAAAAAGCCATATGTCCATCTACAAGTTTAAAATTAATATTCATTGGTAATACAAGGCACCCAGGTACCAAATTAATTTCAAAATCTCCTAAATATTCATTTAATAGTCAAAACCTAGATTGCCATAAGGTAGCTTTTGTAGTCATGTAAAAGACATAATTACACAATAGAAGAAATTGGGAAAATTTTCTATAGAAAACAACTAGATTTTTAGAGATGATAAAATATATAATGACCTTTAAAGTATTTTTTAAAAAGCTAAACTATTTAGTGCAATTATTTGTCCAGTTACTCAGATTAATTAGTTAACCCCCTACTTTATTTTGTATTGCTTAGAGATACAGTCATAAAATACACAATTATAATGGTAATTAATAGAAAATTCTTGTTTACAATATATGCATTTGCTTGTCTTTTCTTCCACATAATTGCAATAAATAGCATAATGTAAGTTATCCATATAATTTGCATACTATTGAAAATGTTGCCAAATGTAAATGCTCAGTAAAAAATTGCAAAACCAAAATATACTGGCAGTATTAAACATAAAATATTAATATAAATGCATGGTATTTTCAGACCACATTATTTTCTGTATAGTTATTTCAATGGTGAAAACAATGTTTCTATCATCTAGATGATGGTTACAAAAGCTACCATTTTTCATTTAAGTATACTCTGAGCTACCAATTTTCAAATTATAAAAAGAATCTCAAGTGTCAAGCTCAATGCAATGAAGAATAGTTTTCTCCTATAAAACAGCTTAATGGCACAGAGCTAGCATGAGTCATACATATCCAGACCTTGAACTCACCGGTGCATTCAGAAGAAGCCAAAGATTAATGTTTAATAAAGAGCAGGTCAGCTCTGGCCATTTTAATTGCAGGATGATGGTTTGCAATCACTTGATGCCTTAGGCCACTGTGGTATTCTTGACTATTCCATAAAAGAAATCAATCTCGCTTTTCTAAACTGTGCTGATAATTAGGAGTAGAGGACCAGATTTTTAACCAAATCAGAAATTATTGTTCAATATTATGTCATGTCATAAATTTGCAAATGTTCCTTTTCAAAACACACACTGGGCCATGAATCCAAGGAGCAATCATTGTATCATGTTTTCTGTTTTCAAAGTTACTAATAACAATACTGGAACCACATGACTAATAATAGCTAGCTTTTATTGAGCATATACTATGTGCCAGCAACTGTTCTAAAAATTTTAACATTTATTAATTTATTTAATCATTACAACATTCTTTTGAGGTAGATATAGCCAAAATCCCTATTTAATAGATGGGGAAAATTGAGCATAGGTTGGTTAAGCAATTTGCCTGGACTGTAAGAGCTGAAGTCAGGATTCAAACCCAGGTTGTTTGACTTTAGTGGCCACCATCTCCATGTAAGCTATGCATTATATATGTGATTATAAGCAAATTACTTATCTTTGCTGAGCCTACCTTGCTTTTCCATAAAATGTGGACAATTTGGGGGACTAATTTTTTTTCTTGATGGTATAAAGACTATTCGTACTTGTCAGGGGTTGTTTTGAAATGGTAGCAATATAGCATTCTCCATTTGCATAATTCTGCACTGATCTTTTTAAAACAATCAAGACCAGGTTCATTTTTAGAACATCTAGGTCCTAATTTGTTGACACTCCCAACAATTCTTATTATTCTTTGAGATTAGTGTTTCCCATTTACTTAAGTACAATGAGTCATCTAGGAATACATATCAATCAGGGACTTTTTTTTTCTTGTTCTTTTCTTAATGCTTAGAAAGATGTCCATAAAAGAGTTTTTGTCACTTCATATATTCTTAAGTGACAATCCAGGAAATGAGGTTGTTTTCTAAATACCGAAAGGACTTCCTTCCCACTCAGGTTTTTGCTGTGGTGTTGACAGCGTTTACAGAAGAACCCAGCCTTTGCTTCAGAGCCCACTGTTCCATAAACCAAAATGGCTGGAAAGGGACTGAGCTAAGAACAGAGCCTCACATTGACATTTTCATCCTAAATCCCAAGCAGTAAGAAAATGACGATAGGAAGGAGAGCAGAGTCAAGTGCAGTACAGCACAGTTTGGCAGGAGAATCTGTGGACAAGATGTTCCTGCCCCCGTATGTTCAGTTCTCTATTTCTGGATAGCTGAGGTTCTGTTATTCTGTATTCCCCTGCATGCAGGTGAACAAAGGGTTTTATCCAGGATGTGTTCAGAAAATGGTAACTGATTTCCTTGTACACCACTGTATTCCAGCAACTTAGGAAATATTTCAGGTAGCATGGACAGATGCTCAATAATCACTTGATGAAAGAATTAATGATCTCACAGATGAAATATGTTCCACTTGGAGATAGTTATTTTAGCTTCATGTACTGCTCGAGTGTATATTCTCTGAAAACACAGTTTCTATCTTCTTTACTCAGTTACCAACACCTAATATAATACCCTGGTACATGGTAGTGACATGAACAATAATGAATAGTCAGATGAAAGAATTAATACCCTTATGATGCAGAAAGAAAAATATTTGCATGAATGAGGCACCATTTCTTTTTTCCTCCAGTTAAAATGTGAGCAGCTTCAAGGTAGAGTGATGTTAAAATAAATATACTATATAACAAGGCAGATGTACTCTTATTTTAACTGTGTGTATCACATTGTCAGGGGAGAAAACCAAAAAGGAAAACCGCATGTCATTTTGTTTTTCTGACTCAAACTTGTCATCAAAATTATATGAAAGTTAAAATACAATTTCACTGTTTACTGTAACCATTACAACATAGGATAAACATAGATGGGTTTACCATGATTTATCCTATGGATTGTTTATTCTTGTACATGAAATATTACTAAATCTGATGTACAGATTTTCTAAAAAATGAAATCGAGACAGAAATTATCCCAGAAAAATTAATGATTATGGTAATAAAATATCATTTATAACAGATATAAATATATTGCTTTTAAACTGTGTGTCTCTAAAAAAGGTGAAAAGAAACCAATCTATGCAGAAGGCATTGGGATAACAATATAGCACACTCTAAGGGCAAAGCAAGCAACCCGAGGAAGGATCTTAAAGAGCTGTTTCAAAAACTGAGCCTTGGTAACTCCAGTCCAGCGGCAGCTCTTGCTAAGATGCAAATTTGTTCTGCCAGGAGGGAGTCGGGGTGACCGTTGGAACCAATGGTAAAGTGAAGCAGAGCAGTGCATGGACTCAAACTGGCTTCCAGAAAGTTTCCCCAAAATGACGCTGAAGAACAGACACCAGTTGGCTACCACGGGGTGTGGGACAAACACCTAATAGACCGCTGTAAAATCTAAGCCTCCTCCTCACATCTAAATAGAGGGCCCAATCTCTTACACTAAGAGATTACACGATTAAATTTTCAAATATTTCAGCCTAAACTGAGAACTGTTTTCTGGATACCACTAACTACTGGAATAGAAGATTTTATCAAAAAAAAAAAAAGTAACATGAATTTTAATAGTAATAATTTGTAACATGATTGAATAATAACCATATGCCAAGTTTGTGATAACCACTACACACAGACAATCTCACTTACTGCTTACAGTAACTTTATGAGGAGGCGTCGTCACTCCCATTTTATAGTTAAAGAAATTGAGGTTTAGAGAGATTAAAGAATTTACAGTTCATTGCAGTCTAGGTCCACCTGAGGATATGGGCCACACTAATAATCATTAGACTTTATTTCAGGCTGGGTTTCAGTGCTATCTGGGGAAAGGTAAGCTGTTGGCAGAATACTCATTGCACACAGGCAAGGATGGGTAGGAACCAGGGAAAAGTATTAACAGCTAGTAGGGAACACTGTGAACATTGAGACTTGTCCCAATTTGGTTAGTATTGTTTTACCTAAAAAGATCGGCCGGGCGCGGTGGCTCACGCCTGTAATCCTAGCACTCTGGGAGGCCGAGGCGGGCGGATCACTGGAGCTCAGGAGTTCGAGACCAGCCTGAGCAAGAGTGAGACCCCGTCTCTACTAAAAATAGAAAGAAATTATCTGGCCAACTAAAAATATATATAGAAAAAATTAGCCGGGCATGGTGGCGCATGCCTGTAGTCCCAGCTACTCGGGAGGCTGAGGCAGTAGGATCGCTTCAGCCCAGGAGTTTGAGGTTGCTGTGAGCTAGGCTGACGCCATGGCACTCACTCTAGCCCGGGCAACAGAGCGAGACTCTGTTTCAAAAAAAAAAAAAAAAAAAAAGATTAGCATTATTGATTATCAGTTCTCAATTTATTCCTATATTTTTTTTTACCATTTTGCTACTAAAAATATAATTTGTACCCTTTTAGTCTTCTCTAACTTTCTTATTACAAGCTTATGAATACATATATACCAAGAATACAGATAAACCAAAAAAAGATGAGCCTGAAAATACACTCTTACAAGCCTGTAAAACAAAACCAAAGAGGAACTTATTTTTAGGACTGATTCAACATGTCGGATTTATCCACCTCCATGCATTTTCATTTGGACCATCTGTAATTCTATTTCTAGACACTTAATTGCATTTTTCCATTTGTAAAACCTGGGGGGAAATTATTGAATTATGAAACATGGAATTGTAATAATTCTCTTAGTATATGCTTAATTTATTTACTTTGTTTACTTTATGGTAATGTATATCCATATAGTGTAGGTACCTTGAATCCTGAAAGCATTTGTTAATGACTATTTTCTGGACTTGCATAATGTCAAACAGCTGGATAAAAACTGCAAATTTCCATTACTCCTTTGGAGTTCTTTTTAATTGATGCCGCAAGTACTGATATCTGATCATTTCCAGGTATGGTCGAGATGGCCAGCTGTACACCAGGGTCTTCTCTTTTCCTGGGCTCATAGATTAGGTATATTTGTCAGCCTACTTTGCGATTGGGTAGGGTCAAATGACTGAATTTTAGCCAATGGAAAGGGAGTGGAACAAACATGCCACTTTAAGACCTTGGCCACAAAAATCTCTCACATACATCCCTCCATATTTTTCCCTTTTCAGCTAAGCCAAGCCAGAGTGGTGACCACAATGCTCACTCCAGGGCAAACGTGGAAGCCACTTATTAAAGATAGTGGAGTTACGGTTACCTGCGTCTCTGGTCTGTGTGGAGCAGAGAGGAGCAACTTCCTCACCCTAACTCTCAAGCTTCCTGTCACTGAACTGCCTTACGAGCTACAAAAGCTTCTATTGTGTTGAGCCTATGTTAGAATCGATTTATGTTCACAGGCTAGTCTACCTCAACCTACACTCTAGATAACTTGTTTTTTTCTGTTCTTGTAAGATGTATTCATTTGGTTTATATTCTTTCAAGGACCGAATTCTGTATCAGTTCTTCAATCCCTTGAGGAGCATCTCTGGGGGCCACGAGGCTATGCCTTGCAGATCTCCCCTGAGGGAGTGGAATTAACCAAGGGCCCCAGACTGCACTGAGAGATCCATCACCTCATCTGAGCTGAGGACGTGCCTCCCACCGCTGCTGCTGCTCACGGACAGTAAATGAGTATGGCAGGAATACTAAACCCAACCTGTTCCTGAAAGACCCAAGATACCCCTGACAGCTGACTTTGGCTTGAAGACACCACAATGGCTTTGGCAAACTGAACCTCCCTTAAACGTCAGGGCAGTCTAGGGTAGGTCTGTCCATTGTCTTCTCCATCTTCCCTTACCCAGTGTCAGACTTGCATGGTGATGTGACGGCTCTCCAAGACCTACTCGGCTTCCCCAGCTGTACCTGGCTCCCCCTCTCTTTTCTTTCACATGGGAATTTCTCCTAATAAAAATGAAAATCTTTGTGCATAATCCTTTCTTGACATATGTTTCTCAGAGGACCTGAACTACTGCAGACCCTATCTATGAGCAAATGACATATGCCATTCATTACTTGGGATGCATTTATAAATTTCCTAGGGCTGCTGTAACAAAGCACCACAAAGTGAGTGGTTTAAATAGTAGGAAAGGAATTCTCTCACAGTTTTGGGAGCTATAAATCCAAGATCAAAGTGTGGGCAGGGTTGGGTCCTTCTGAGGGCTGTGAGACAGAATGTATTCTGAGCCTCTTTTCTGGTGGTTGGCAGGCAATTTTTGGTGTTCTTTGGCTGTATTAATAGATACATCATTCCTAATCTCTGCCTTCATTTTCATATGGCATTCTCCCTGTGTGCATAAGAACACCAGTAATATTGGATTAAGAACTGCCCTAATGACTTCACCTTGACTTTATTATCTCTGTAAAGATTCAACCTTCCAAATAAGGTCACATTCTGGGGTACTGGATATTAAGACCCTAGCATACATTTTTTGAAGGGAGGGGCACAATATAACACATAACTCAATTATTAATCAATCAAAAGATTCTTTCCTAAATGCTTAGCAAATAGCAAGTGACACAATCATGAAACTATCTTTTTTGTAGCAGATGTCTTAACATGATAAAATCCATAAATAATATTAAGAATGAATATAAAACACTATTATTTTTAAAAGTACTTTAAGTCCTATGAGAACAAGGTTAAATAGTTCATCAACCCAATGAAATTCTTTCCTGTGATAGTATTTTCTAGAACACAATCCAAATATCAACCTAAGAAGCAAAACCAACAAATCAACCAAATTTCTGAAGAAACACTGTGATGGTTAATTTTATGTGTCAATTTGACTGGGCCATGAGATGACTAGATATCTGATTAAACATTATTTCTGAGTGTTTCTGTGATAGTGTCAACCAGAAGAGATTAGCATTTAAATTGGTGGACTAGATAAAGCATATGGCCCTCCCCAATGTGAGTGTGCATGATCCAATCCATTTAGGGCATCAATAGAACAAAAAGGTGGAGGGAAGTTGAATTTGCTCTCTGACTGCCTGGCTGCTTGAGCTGGAACACTAGTCTTCTCTTCCTTTTGGTGTTTCTTGTTCACAGGCCTTCAGGCTCTGACTGGAATCTACACCATCAGCCTTCTGGTACTTTGAACTAAACCACTGACTTTCCTGGGTCTGTAGCTTATAGATAACAGATTACAGGGCTTCTCAATCCTCTAAAATCATGTGAGTCGATACTTCATAATAAATCTCTTTCTATCTACCCATCTGTCTTTCCTATTTGTTCTATTTTATCTGGAAAACCCTGAGGAATACATATTTTGATAACAGGATTGGTTCTAGAGGAACAAAATTTTAAGGATGAGTTTTCTGAATTGATTCTGGTGTTTCTGGAATCGGCTTTCTAATCTTTTTAGATTTAAAAATGCTAATGACTTTATTTCCTATAGTAAAGAGAACGCTGACAGTCCATGGTGGGAACTGGTAATAGAGATACACAAAATATTATATCTGCATTAGATACACCTAATCAACCACTTATGAAGCAAGGAGCTGCATGACTATGTATATAATACTTTTTTTTTTTTTTTTTTTTTTTTTTTTTGAGACAAAGGCTCACTCTGTTTCCCAGGCTAGAGTGCCGGGGTGTCAGCCTAGCTCACAGCAACCTCAAACTCCTGGGCTCAAGCAATCCTCCTGCCTCAGCCTCCCGAGTAGCTGGGACTACAGGCATGCACCACCATGCCCGGCTAATTTTTTCTCTATATATTTTTAGTTGTCCATATAATTTCTTTCTATTTTTTAGTAGGGACCTCAGACTGGTCTCGAACTCCTGAGCTCAAATGATCCACCTGCCTCAGCCTCCCAGAGTGCTAGGATTACAGGCATGAGCCACCGCACCTGGCTGATACTTTTGAATATATTTGGAAAACTAACAAATATAATTATGATTGCTTGCTTGCTTCTAATGTTGCTAGATAAAATGGTAAAAGAAAAGGATCAACTCAGAGGTTCACATTCCCAGCTAAAGCACTGTATATGTGTGCTTCTAGGAGGGAATCTTCCTTAACTTATTCTATGAAGCAGCATCACCTTGATACAAAAGCCAGGAAAGGACACAACAAAAAATCATATTGCATCTATGATCAATATCCCTTATGAACATAGATGCAAAACTCTTCAGCAAAATACTAGCAAACCAAATTCAATAGCACATCAAAAAAAAAAAAAATCCACCATAATCAAGGGGGATTCATTCCAGGGATGCAAGGATGGTTCAATATACACAAATCAATAAATGTGATTCACCACATAAACAGAATTGAAAACAAAGACCATGTGATCATCTCAATACATGCAGGAAAAGCATTTGATAAAATCTAGCACCGCTTCATGATTAAAAACTCTCAATAAACTGGGTATAGAAGGAACATATCTCACAATTATAAAAGCCATATATGGCAAGCCCATGGCCAACATCATGTTGAATGGAGAAAAGCTGAAATCATTCTCCTAAAAACTGTAACAAGACAAGGATAGTCACTGTCACCACTTCTATTCAATATAGTGTTGGAAGTTCTAGCCAGAGCAATCAGGAAAGAGAAAGCAATAAAGGACACCTAAATAGGGAAAGAAGTCAAAGTATCCCTGTTTGCCCGTGATATGGCCTTATAACTAGAGAACCCTAAAAACTCCGTGTGTGCTTCTATCTGTGCCCTGAAGGAGATTCTTATCTCCCGTTGCCCACAGGGCTGAGATTGCTGAAAATCAAAAGGAGGATCTCTTCTTGTGGCTGGCTGCATTACAATGCAAATTTAATTCCCAGCCTCATAGGGTGTCTACTATTAAAGTGAGGATGTTTATTGGGGGAAAAAAGGATCCTGTAAATTGGAATGTGGACCTGTGAGAAGATGTGATGAAGCTGGGGATATTGAGCCCTTGAATTTTGATGAGTCTTCTTTGATAGTAGAAAAAGTCTCCCTGCTCCCAGTGGAAGTAGCCTTTGCACCCACATCTGAGGAAATTAACCCTCTATTGCCTGAGGAAATGTAATGGTTTCCTCAGAAGTAGTTTCCATGTAAAACAATGCTAACTCTTCTCAGGACCACCCCCACCACCCCTTTTTGCTTTCAGACCTATAACTAGACTCAAGTCCCAGCAGATCCCTGTAATAGGCAAAGTATAAAGTATGACCCATGAGGAGGTGCACTATACTCCAAAAGAACCATACAATACTTGAGTTTTCTGATTTATACAGACAGAAAAATATTGTTGTAAGTGTAGTGTAGGTATACAGTGTTTATAAAGTCTACAGTAGGGTACAGTAATGTCCTAGACCTTCAGATTCACTCACCATCACTCACTGACTCACCCAGAGCAATTTCCTGTCCTACAAGCTCCACTCTTGGTAAGTGCCCTATACAGATATACCATTTTTTATCTTTCATACCATATTTTAATTGTACCTTTCTGTGTTTAGATATGTTTACATACACAAATACTTACCATTGTGTTACAATCACCTACAGTATTCAGTACAGTAGCATGCTGCTAGGTTGGTAGCCTGGGAGCCATAGGCACCCTATACCATATAGCCTGAGTGTGTAGTAGGTACACTCTAGGTTTGTGTAAGTGCATTATATATGATGTTTGCACAATGATGAAACTGCCTAATGAGGCATTTCTCAGAAATTTCTCATTCTAAGCATTAGCTGGGACATTGATCTTCTGCCCTCAGTGCTCCTGGTTCTCCGGACTTCAGATTCTAACTGGAATCTACACCATCAGCCCTCGGGCTCTCAGCCCTCGGGACTACACCACTGGCTTCCCTGAGTCTTCAACTTGCAGATCGTGGGACTTCTCTTTAATCATAATCATAAACCAATACCTTATAATATCTATCTGTCTCCTACTGGTTCTGTTTCTCTGGAGAACCCTGAATAATACAAGCACCTAGGAGAGTACAGTTTTTAACTTGATTCAAATCACTTGACATGGAATTTTAAATACATAGGTGTTTTCAAATACAATAGGTAACTTGGACCTTTTGTGGAAATGGGTTATGGTAAAAGTGATTCATTGTTTACTTTTTTAAATTAATACATATAATTTAATAAGACAATCCTGTTTAGAGATAATTATAGGTGTCCTACGATGTGAAAGGCATTGATCCTGTCCCTCTCTTTTTTCCCTTAGGACTTCATCAACCAAAGGAGACAGAACAGAATAAATTACTCAGTGTGTATTGTTTTGTTTTGTTTTGTTTTTCAATAATGAAATGAAACATTGCAAGTATACTATAAATTATCACATTGTTTCAAGAAAGCTAGGAATTCCATTCATTTATTCAAAAGAGCACCTTGGAATATCTTGTGAACTCCAAGCTCTGGGCTAAGACACTAAAAATGAAGAGACTAATAGAACATGTTCCCTCAATAAGTTCCTGGTTCCAGTGGATAAGAAAAACACTAACTATATTATAATCTGGTAAATGTGATGTTATAGGGTTTCACAGGGATTCATGGGCACAATTAAACAAAAGGATGAGTATAATAATAGTATCAGGTCCTGCTAGTTGAAAATTGCATTTGATTAGCAGTCTCTGCAAGCTCCCCAAATTTTCCACTAAAACAGCAAATGAAAACAAACACAAAATAACTCAAAAGAATACTTAATACTAAAACCAATGTTTATTACTCCACTAGAAATTGTAGAGAACTCTGATAATCTTCAAAGTAATTGAAGTTGGCCCATTAAAGTTCTGCAGCTATAAACACAAGCTCCATATATTTGTTGCATTTATTTCAATAATATGTTCCATGTGAGAGAGAGAGAGTGTGTGTGTGTGTGTGTGTGTGTGTGTTCTTTATGGGGGTTTTATGTCAAGGATTCTTATATTTTATGTAGTCACATTTATTGTTTTTTGTGATTTCTTCCACAACTATTTAAATAAATGATTATTTCTAATAGATCAAATTTGGCCAGGCATGCTGGCTCATGCCAGTAATCCCAGCGCTTTGGAAGGTCTAGACAGGAGGATCGCTTGAGGCCAGGAGATTGAAACCAGCCTGAGCAACATAGCGAGACCCCATCTCTACAGAAAACAGAAAAATTGCCTGGGCATGGTGGTGTGTGCCTGTAGTCCCAGCTACTCAGGGGGCTGAGGCAAGAAGATAGCTTGAGCCCAGGAGTTTGACGTTGCAGTGAGCTATGATGAGACCACTGCTCTCCAGCCTAAGCAACAGAGAGAGGCCCTGTCTCAAAGCAAACCAATAAATAAGTACATGAAATATTAAGCTTTTTTCCCTATCAATTACAATAAATTAAAAAGTATCATACTTAT
Source organism: Eulemur rufifrons (assembly GCF_041146395.1). NCBI lineage: Eukaryota > Metazoa > Chordata > Mammalia > Primates > Lemuridae > Eulemur > Eulemur rufifrons. Next base: position 4,966,637 of record NC_090995.1, on the reverse strand, counting down.
TTAACATTTATTTTTCCCCAACAGGGACTGAGGTAGAACTAGTGATGATGAAATTTGCAATGCATAATCCCTGCCCAGAAGAAATTCAGAATTGCTTGTTAGAGACCAGCGAAGAAATCACAAACAACAATATAGAGTGATAAAATCTTCAAAAATGATAGGCAAATGGTAATATAGATGAAAGTCCCATAACTTTGGGGAGTGATATTAATATTTTGAAAATGTCTCTCTGGAGGTGGGGAATAAAATACTTGTGAAAAGAAGGTAGATAGCTACATGGTAAGTGTCACTTTAGATAGAGGAGTATTGAAAACAAGGACCATTATTAGTGGAGAAGATATAATTTTCATTTAGAAGAAAGAATGGAGGGAGTAGGGGAGAAAGGGAGGCAGGAAGAAGGAAGGAAGGAAGGATGGATAGAAGGAAGGGAAGGAAGAAGGCAGGGAGGGAATGAAGGAAGGGAAGAGAAGAAGAGAAATCATGATGCAACTACAGAGCCAAAAATAATTTGGAGCCCCTGGAGCAGAGTGTGTGGAGAGGGGAAGGGGTTCAAGATGAAACGGCAGAGAAAGGTCAAAGCTGGATGTTGAAGGGTCTTGTATATGACACTAAGGAAATGTGTGTTAATCATGAAGATAGCAGTGAGCATGGACCTCTTTAAAGCCCAAACATAATATTATTGTTTCTAAATATCTCTCTGGTAAATGATTCAATATGGAAAACGACTGGAAACAGGGAGCTCAGGAAGGGACAATTTTCATACTAAGCTAGGTGAGAGACAGTAAGGGCCTGATCCAAGGGTGACACTGGAGAAGGAAGACATGGATTTTAGAATATTAAAAATATAGGATTGACTGGCTTTTGTAACTGATTGAATACATATGGGGTTAAGGGAGACCATGAGGATGAGTTTTGGAATTTTAACTTGGGCAAATACACAGACTGTGGAAGTATCTAGTGTAACAGGAAAAAAAAAAAAAAATGGATCTCTATGTGGAAATTACTTATTCATCTGCAACATTAGGTTTTTTGGAAAATAAAAATGTGATTCCTATTTATTACTGAATTTATCATAATGATTCTTTTCTTTAATTGCCACTAGGATAAGAAAGGATTTAATATGTTTCTACTGTCATGTATGCTTTACTTGAGGAGAAAAAAAGGCTTTTGTGTAAAGAATAGCAAAATCGCTAAAACACATTTGAGGTCTTTGTTATGTTTAAACAAATTCTCAATGCTAATTTGACATAGATGATTCCATAAGCATACCTCAGCTCACTTCAGAGTACTTACTATGCATAGTTAGATGTAAAATTTAAGTCATTTGATAATTTCTCACTAGCTGCATTTTCCTCCTGGAAAGGTAAACATTTTTTTTTTTTTTTTGATGAATAAAAACTTTTGAATTGAATAGCTCATTTTTTAAACACAGAACTTCTACTATCACATCCAAACTTTCTTAAAGAGCAAGCACACACCTCTGATGTGTTGTACTGATTTTTGGAATTTAGTGATTTTTGCTAAAGAAAGTAGGAAGGAAAGAAGGGAGGGAGGGAGGGAAGGAGGGAGGAAGAAACAGGTAGAGGCTAGATGCCAGAATAAATATAACTATGTTTACTCTAAGGAACACTTTAAATACATACAATGTGTCATAGGGTGAGGGTCTATTCTTCTATGATACTTAAGCAGAAGTATTTAAGACATATAACGTATTTTTTTATGCCTATAATACAAAAAGCTCAGCAAAAAAAAACCCTGCTAATCACATGCAGCAACGAAACATTCTTCGAGGGGGAAAAAAACAAACTTCAAACTCTGCCATGGGGAGAAAGAGATTGAGTGCACTGCAATCATTATTTTGAATTAATCTGGAATGAATGCACAGTATAACTTTTAAAAACACTATGTACTTAGTACAGGTAAAATAGCAATTTTTTCTCCCAAGAGTACTTCTATAGCAGCTCAAGTGGTGCTTATGGTCACTTAGAGCTGAAATGACATTTCCTCAGCTGTTATCAATTGCATCTCTATTACTAAAATGTGTTCCTCAAAGGGCCAGGGAAAACTGGCAGAGTTTCTCATGTGTATACCTGTATTCCTTTTCTATAATGGAGAGGAAAATTGGCTCTGCTTATGTGGAAATTCTCCCATCACTGAATTCTAAACTTGCAAAAGATAAACCAATAAACTTTAAAAATAAATCAATATGCCATGACATAAAGCCTCATAAAGAAAGGCTGCCCTTTCGCTTTAGCACCAGAGAACAGCTCTAAGTTAACTATGTGTCCTGCTCTATGCATAGGAAGAAGAATGGACATTCTAGTTTTTCTAAGCTCACTGTCTTGGTGTGGAAGGAGGCATTTGAATAAATATGCTTGCTCTAATTGAGTTCATGCAAACAAGGTGTGTTGATGTGGCAGGGCTTGGTCATGGATTTATAGAGGTAGTTTACAAAGATAATATAGCATAGTGTATAAGAACACATTCCCAGGAGCCATTCTGCTCCCATCCAAATCTAGGCTGCACCCCTTACTAAAAACTATTATTAAAAATCCTCATGACCCAGTATCCTCATCTGGAAGAAGGAAGTGATATACGTGTCTATCTCAAAGAGTTTCTGTGAGGCTTAAAACTTTCATTTCTCATCAGGATTTCTCAACCTCCAGTGCTACTGGGGCTGGAAAATTCTTTTTTGCAGGGGGCTGCCCTGTGCACTGTAAGATTTTAGCAGCATTCCCGGACCCTGCTCACTAGGTGCTAGTAGCATCCCCACACAGATCTGACAACCCCAAAATAGCTCTGGACATTGGCAAATGCCACCCAGGGAGCAAAGTCTTCCCAGTTGAGCATAATTCATATGCATAAAGTGCTTGGGCACATAGTGAGTCTGCAATAAATGCTAGTTAATATTTATAGAATTCCTACTCGATACTTGCAGTAAACAGGCTTCTGAAAAGAACTAAAAGCCAAAGGTATCTCTCAGAGAAAACTATAATTCATCACCACCCTACCAATTCCCTCACCTGCCACACACACAAAAAAAAAGAGATACAAGAGAGAGGATTTTCTCAGTATTTGGTAAATTTTTCTACTTCTAAAATACACACACACACACACACACACACACACGCTTGTCCTCATCAACTCTATTCTTCAACTATTTTTTCTCACTTCTGCTTAATAATTTCACTAATTTATCTTTCTGTATCCATCATTTCAAGGTTGGTATTCACCTAGAGTCTAATCTTCTTCACTTTTCCTTTCTTGTGCTACATACCCTTTTTTCTGGAAATTCTCTTGAATTTCAACTCTTTTCCAGTGACTTCAATCTATCTCTGAGTCAGACCATTTTCCTCAGTTCCAGACTAATGTTTCTAACCGTAAAGATCAAGAATAAAATAAAATGCACTAGTATTATGATTGCAGCCTAGTCATGTAGGCTTCTGCCTTTTATTTTTGGATATTTAATATCCAGAGATAATTATTTGAATCCACAAGCCGCACAATAGTAAACAACCTAATTCTGTCTTCAATAAATTTAAATTTTCTTCTAAGCCAGAATAGTACATGCATTTTCTAGGAAGTCATTTACTCTTCAGAATTCCATTTCCCAAACAAATTCTCATATCCTTTTGCTCCTGTCTGCTCTTCTAGATCTTTCATTTAAAGAATAAATAAAATTTTTCTATTGTGAAGTAATCATTAGCATGATCTCGTTGTTTTTAAGACTCCTTTACTAAAGATTTGAGAATAACAAAGTGGATATAAAACAGAAACACAAACTCAGTAAAAACTATATAATAGCTTTCACTTCCAAGGTTTGTAAACCATCCATTCATTAAAAAGTCTAAGCCTCACTCTCTCTCTTTATCCTCACATTGTCACCGGGTTTGCACTCTTCCCTCTCAGACTGTTTTCTTTCTCTTTATTTCATCCTTCACTCATCCAGGCTAAAATATGGGACTCATCCGTGGTTTCCTTCTCACATTCATTTCCTCTCTATCACCAAATCCTATAAAATCTATCTTTGCAGAAATTCAGTCTTTGCCTCTATTTTTCCCTCTCTAATTCCAATGAATTAATTTGGCTCCACTTACTCAAATTATTATAGCTTCCTATTTCTGTCCATTTATATGAAATGTCCACACTAGGCAAACATACACAGACAAAATTATATTGAGGTGGGAGAACAGGGTGAAAGGGTACAAGATCTCTTTTTCAAGTGATGAAAATGTTCCAAAATTAGATTGTTATGACGGCTGCACAATTCTCTGAATGGACTAAAAACCTTTTAATTTTACCCTGTATAATGGTGAATTATATCTCAATGAAGCTGTTAAAATAAAACACAAGGTACAAAAAAAAAAAATGAATAGTCAGAGATGTCACGCTACTTGCAGTCTAACAAGTTAGCCTGTCACAGACTCAAGGATGGTTGCAAATAAAAAAGAATGACATCCTGTCCTTTGCAACAACATGGACAGAACTGGGAAACATTGTGTTAAGTGAAATAAGCCAAGCACAGAAAGACAAATCTCACACGTTCTCACTCACATGTGGAAGATAAATATTGAGAACAATTGATCTCATGGAGACAGAGGAGAATGATGGCTACCAGAGGCTGGGAAGAGCAGGAAGGGGGGATAAAGTGGGGTGATTAATTGGTGCAAAAATATAGTTACATACCAGGAACAATATCTGATAGCACGACAAAGTGACTATAGTCAATGTTAAGTTATGATATACTTTAAAATAACTAAAAGAGTGGAATTGGAATGATCCTAACAGAAAGAAATGAAAAATTCTTGAAGTGATAGATTCCCTAGTTACCCAGATTTGATTAATACGCATTGTAGACGTGTATCAAAACATCACATTTACCCTATAAATATATACATTATATACCTATAATAATTAAAATAAAGATAATTTTTTTTAAAAAGGATGGTGACAAAAGCTACAGGATTCCTGGGTCAGAGATAAAGGACTTTAGTTCTCATAGTGCAGCAAATAGCATACGCATCATATACTTGTCTCAATTCCTCTTGCTCCTGAGTTCCATGGAATGACACAAATGGGCCTAAATGGATACCTGCAAATGGTGGGTTGTATCATATGAAATGGAACCCCAAGCTAAAGAAATCTGAATCTTTCATAAACCTTCTTGCTTCGCTCTTTGCTCCAAGGATGACATTATCTCTATCTCCCAAGGCTGTGAGCAAACCTGCCCTTTGCTCCAGAGGAAGACACTATCTATGGTTTCCAAGGCTATTTTCTATAAAAACACACTTGAAAAGATAGACCTTCTTCTTATTCCACAATCAATTCTTTTCAATGTCAAAAAAATAATAAACACAAAATTATCCCACATAGTGCCATCTAGTAAAATCATCATTGTTGGAAATTTAGAACATTTATTTCTAGTGTATTCTTTACTCAATAGTATCTATTTTACATAGTTATGATTATATTGTAGAAACTATTTTATAAACCACCTTTTTTACAAAACAGTGAGAATTTCTCATATCATTTAAACTCTTCAAAAAAAAATTACATTTAATTGCTGCATAGTATTTTTTAAGAGGGAGCACTTCTTCCCACTTAACAGTATGTTTTATACAGTAAGTGGAGCAATTTTCCAAAACACTCTTGTCATTTTGAAATGCCTCTTACTCTTCCCCACGGAGATGGAGCCAATCACCAGGCTCACTGCCTCATTCATTCGTATCTTCATTCCTTCAGTCAACAAATTTGTTTTGAGAACCTGTAGCACATCGAGAACCGTTTCAATGACAAGGGGAGAGTAATGAAGAAACCACAAAAGCATCTTCACCTCACGTTGCTGGCCTTTGAGGTGGGAGGTAGTAAGAGGAAACATACAAAATAGGTAAGTCAAATATGGTAGGGCAGATGATGGTAAGTGCTAAAGAGAAAAATAAAGCAAGTTAAGGGGAAGGGAACCTCAGGCGTTGCAAGCTCAGACAGGGCAGCTGTATTAGTTCCCTAGGGCTGCCATAACAAAGTACCACAAACTGGGTGGTTCAGCACAATAGAAATTTATTTTCTGACAGTTCTATAGGCCAGGATCTGATATCAAGGTGCCAGCATGCCATGCTCGCTCTAAAACCAATAAGGGAATCCTTCCTTGCCTCTCCCTAGCTTCTGATGGTTTGCTAGCAAACTTTGGCATTTCTTGGCTTACAGCAGCATAACTCCAATTTTGCTATCATGGTCACATGGTGTTCTGTGTGTCTCTGTGTTCACCTAGTCTCTTAATAAGGACACGTCATGCTGTAGCAGGGGCCCACTTTACTCCAGTATAACCTCATCTCAACTCAGACCTGCAGCAAACCTTTTTCATATTCTGAGATATTGGGGATTAGGACTTCAAACTATCTTTTTTGAGGAGAACACAATTTACCCCATAGCAGCATCCAGGAGCTATCTCATGAAGAAAACTAACATTTCAATAACGGCCAGAAGAACAGTGAAAGAATGAGCCGTGAACGTACCTTGGGGAAAAAAATACATTCCAGGCAGAAACAATGGAAGATGCAAAAGTCCTGAAGCAAAAGCATTCCCGGTATGTGCAAAAAGCAGCAAGGTGGGCCAAAAGGAGAGCAGTAGGATATTGGGTCAGAGATCAAACAAGGGCTTAGATGTTCTGCCTTGTAAGGTAAGAAATTTGGTTATTACCTTGAAACAGATAAAAAGTCCTTCAGGGATTTTCATAGATGAAGAGCGTGATCTGACTTAGTTTCTAACAGATTCACGATGTTGGGAATGGATCGGTAAGTCCAAGGAGGGAAGAAAGGAACCCAGTCCGGAAGCAACAGCAATCTGCCCAGGTGAGAGATGACTGTGCATAGATCAGTATACCAGCAGTGGAGTCAGTGAGGAGTGGTCAGCTCTGCACGTATGCTGATAGTGAAATCCAGAAGAAAAGGGTGAATTGACGATGCTGAACAGGCCTGTCCGAGAGTAGATGAGAGGGTGGTTTATACTCGCAAGGGGAAAGAAGGATTGGCCTTTGCCAAGAGCACGGCTGGTGGCTTCCACTGCCCACATTCTCAAGTGGGTAAAGGTCATCTATCAAGATCCAGAAGGCAGGTCTTGGCCCTTTTCTTCTTTCTTCCTGTCCTAGTCTGCTTAGGCTACCACGACAAAATACCACAGATGAGATGGATTAAACAATGGAAATTTATTCCTCACAGTTGGAGACTGGGAGTTTAAAGCACAAAATACTGGTGAGGTAGGTTTCATTCTGAGACCTTTTCTCTTGCAGGCCTCATATTTGCATGCAAGGGGTGGGGGGGCACTCCAGTGTCTCTTCTTAGAAGGACACCAATTCTGGGGGATCAGGGCCCTACCCTTAGGACTTCATTTAGCTTCAATCATTTCCTCATAGGCCTCATGTCCAAATATGGCCACACTGGGGGTTTGGGCTCCAATATTTGAATCTGGGGGGATACTAACACATAATCCACAACACCTCTCGATCCAGATTGCTGGGAAATAATGATCCGAATTAATAGATCTGCCCTTCAGACTCAATCTTCCACAAGGAGCAAGAAAATTTTCAAGTCTAGCCTGTTGCACACAAAGCCAAACTAAGCTTTATATCTTCATTCACTGGCCACAAAAAGTTCTATAACTTTCCTCACATATATCCCACATATTTCCTATCAAATTTTATTCTTCGCTTTTGTGTTTTATGGTGCTACTATAATATGAATGAAATTATTTTTCATTGTTTTCTAAATGTTTGGTGATTTTTGAAAAGAAAGCTATTGTTTATTATATTTGATTCAAATATTAAACTATTTGTGTATATTTTCTTCAATTAAATCACTTTTATTTTATATGTATATATTATGATAGTCTATAAATAATGATTTTTTTCTCATTTCCAAAATTATAGCTTTCAGTTCTATGTCAAGTCAGATCAAATCTTATAAAACTTATCTAAAAAAGGCTAAAAAATAAGGATATTATTGTCATTATTATATGTCTCTAATTTTATTAGGAATGCCTTTAAAGTTGTACTGCTAAACATGATGTTAGCTGTTTGTTTGAAGTAAATACTTTTTATGACATTAGTATAGAATCCTATTCCTGGGTTTATTTTTTCATAGAATGGGATTTTTAAAATGGAAACTGTTTGAATGTTATCAAATGCCTTTTCAGGGTCTCTTCAAAAAGACTGGTTTTAATGTATTTGATCTATTGACGGAATTTGTACTGTCTTAGTCCATTTGGGCTGCTCCAACAAAATACCATAAACTAGTGACTTACAAACAACAGAAATTAACTTCTCACAGTTCTGGAGGCTGAGAAGTCCAAGATTAAGGGACTGACAGATTCAGTGTTTGGTGGGGGCCACTTCCTGGCTCATTAGAAGGTGCTTCTAGCTGCATCCTTACATGGTAGGAAGGAGCAATCTAGATGTCTGGGGTCTCTTTTATAAGGACACTATTCCCAATTATGAAGGCTCTGCCTTCATGACTTAATCGCCTCCCAAACCCCTCACTATCTAATACCCTCACCTTAGGGGTTAGGATTTCAACATATGAATTTGGGGAAACACAAATATTCAAACTATAGTATGTAGCATTAATCTATGTCTTGACATTACACCATCCTTGCATTTCTGGGGTTCTTCCAGAGCACATATGATAATGAGCTAGGTTAACAAAGTGTAAAGGTCATGTAATCAAACTCATATTAACAGCCATTCCCACATTTAGGCACTCTACTATTTTGAAAAACATTATTGATGGATAGTTATAATTCTCATGTTCATGAGTACTGACTGTTTCACATGTTGGGAATGAAAGCACATAAATTTTTAAATGTGCTATGCAATTACATTGGAAAGATCTATCAGAAAAAAGAGATGATTATATGCTCTTTTTTTTTTTTTTTTTTACAATTTTGAAATATTTTTTTTTTGTTTGTTTGTTTTTCAGCTCATTAAGGGGGTACAAAAGATCAGGCTATATACATTGCCCATGCCTCCCCATCCCCCCAAGTCTGAGCTTTAGTTATGTCCATTTCCTAGACAGTGCACATCACTCTCATCATATAGGGGTGGGGGGAGGGGAGGAGTGCACACCTATATGATTATATGCTCTTAACAGTACTTTTCCGTATAATTTTTGATAAACATTTGCAATGATAAAGGAAATCAAATTAGGGGATAAAATGAGTCAAAAAAGTAATGTGAAGGAAATAAGTGAATGACTGAATTCTTCATTTTCCAAGGCTGTTTAAATGCTTACATAACAAAATGTATGTGAATGGATTTTTTATTTCAGCATTTTCTAAAACATGCCAGGGTAAAATTGGTCCAAATTTCAGAGTTACATTGACTAATCCCTTTGACATTTTTTCATCTGCATTAAGAAAGCTAAATATAATTCCTCGTAGTAATATTGAAGAAAAAGCAGTTGACATCCTTGAGTCTTCTATTTCAGGAAAAATTTGGGATGTGACTTCTCAGGAAATAAATATCACTTTGATTATCTAATTTATCTCTATATAACTCTTCAAAAACAAGAGTTTAATAACTCTGGTTGTAAGGGGATATAAAAGTGTGTACCTAGTCAGCAAGCCCCAAATACACTTATCTCTAACTTTAAAAAGCCATATATAATGCCACTTTTCCCCAATTTTTAAAGATATTAAATATACAGAAAAGTTGAAAGATTAGTAATATATAGTGAATACATATACTCTTCATTAAACTGTAAACATTTTGGCAAATTTGCATTATCTCCTTTTTTGTGTATGTGATAAGCTATTTTACGGAAAGTTTCAGACGTTGTATGTATGCCCTATGCAGCACACACATCCTAAGGAAAAGAGAAGAATAAGAGAATCACCTACATTATTATACCAAGAAAGTCAATATTAATCTAATATTCTCTAAAATACACTATACATTTCAATTGCCCCCCATAAAAGTATCTTATAATCTTTTTCTCTTTTTATCCTTTCCTGAAATCAATCTTTGCCTTTGGTGTTCTGTTTAGTTTCTTTTAAATTAGAATGGTGCCATCTTTATTTATATTTTGAGTTTTTTGTTTTGTTTTGTTTTGTTTGTGCTTTGTCCAGGCCAGTTGTCTTGTAAAATTTGTCTACATTCTAGATTTTTCTGCTTATTTTCTCATGATTAAATTCAGTTTAAATACTTTGACACAAATATTACATAAGAGATCTTATATACTCCTTACTGAACCATATCAAGAAGCATTGTCAGTGGTGATGCTAAAATTGATTATATGTTTAAGCCTCTGACCCTGAACAAAGTTATAATTTTTTTCTTTATATATAAAATACACACATATATATATGTGTGTGTATATATATATATGTTGGATGATACTTTGGCATTTTACCAATATCCTATTTCTTAAAAATTTTCACTCCATGACTTTAATACCTATTGGTCATCCTTTCCTGAGTCAATCATTCTAGACACTGCCTATTCTGATAACATAAAAATATTTTCAACATTCAAGAACAACCTATGCACTATATTTATAAGCGATCTTCTTTATAGATAGTCATTGTGCATTGTAATAATCACATGGAAAACCTATACATTTATAACATTGATATCATTAACAAACAGAATTTTTGATATATTTTGTTAGTTTTTTGTTTTAAAATATTGCAAAATTCCCTCTGAATTTCTTTGAACAAAGTGAGCTTTGTAGAAATGTTTATAACCTGCTAATAATGATTTCTCTCAAACCATGGCAAAGGAAAATAAACCTAATGGTGTACCCTTTCGCCTTTCAAAGTACATCTCTGACCTTGGAGAAACCATCCCCTGCCCCTTTCTATGTCAGTGCCTTCACGCAAGACATCACTGTTTACATGACTATTTAAGTAAAACAAGTACAACCAAAGGATCCCAATTTCTTCATTACAGTCCTTTCTTTTTTACTTAGTATTGCTCAGAATTGACATCCACTTGACAATTAAACTCCAAAACGGTTACTAAAGCCTTTTCTATCTGGTTTTCATTAGTTCGTATTAAACGATTCATTGGCTGGATTTTCACTTCAGTGAGTCCCTCTCATAAAATTTGGTCAGACGTCGTGGTGATATAGCACGTGAAAGGAAGTGAATTAATACATCAGCAAAAACACTGCCAAGCTGACTATTTTACCACATTTTATTATCTCGTGGATATACCTGTCACTCATAAGAGAGATATATCAAAACGAGAAGAGTGAGGACTCCAGGCAGCTCTAAGGTTCAAGGGCTGAAACGCAGCACAGGTTCTGCTTTCATTGACTGAGGAGGTGTGTGGTCAGCAAGTCTCTCTGAAGACGCATCATTCTAGTGGGCAGTTTCCCAGTATTTTAGAAGTTCCCATTAATGCCCTTGCAATTAAGGTTTTTATAGCATTTTACTATTTGAAGCCATAATTTCAGCTTGGCATATAGGATTATGTGTGTGAGAGAGATTTATTTTAACTTACAGAAAATGCTGAGTGCAAAATCAGCTTTATGGTGGAATAAGCCTGTATGCACAGCACGTGTATATATGTGTGTTTGCATTTGTGTGTATTACAGAAATGTATCCTTTTTTATATCTAAAACCATAAATATGAACAATATAAAAATCCAGTAATTCTAAAGAATATATTTTCTTAAGTTTTATTCATGGGAACTTAGATAATGTATCAAAAATGGTACTTGTTTAAAAAAAAAACTTAAGAAAGAATGTCTAGATGATCTTCTAAATGTAAATAAATCATTTCTTAAAAATAAAGAGAGTCAATTATAAAGATGATTTAAATGTTTTTGCCGATCATTGGCTGTGTCCAGTAATACGTCTGGGTAAGATGAAAAGTAGGAAGAACAGAGAAACAGGTCCAAGAAACAGCCCTCTGAAATGCAAGCAGCTACATCCATTGCCTTCTAATAAAAAAAAAAAAAATCAGCTTTAGGATGACTAGGTCTTCAAGTTATTAAAAATAAACCTAGGCAAAATTCACATACCCCAGGAGATAAATGTGGTTTTTTTGTAAACTTCAAAAAATTGTAAACATTTATTAGACTATAGATACCAGCAGCTGTATATTAATTCACCAAAGGTAAATTGCTTTCACATTTTCCAATAAAGAACACAAGAGTGGTTTTTATGTCTGCAAGTTGAATTTGGAATAACAGAAAAAATAAGAGGTACAACTTCATTTTATAGTGATACAAAGCCGTATCTCTCTTCCTGTGACCAAATATAGATGTGTGGTCAGAAGAACTGGACATTCAAACCAGTCCTTTCATTTATGAATGTTAAAAATCTTTAAGCCTGTTTGCTTAACAACTTTAGAATATAAGATTTTTTATGGAAGACATTTTTGTCTATTTTTTTTTTTTAACTCCTTATCCCCAGGCTGGTAAATAGTAGATGTTCAATAAATATTTGTGGACTGAGCATTTGTTGTTTTTTTGCTCTAGTTGCAGATCCTCCTCTTGTTGCTTAAGCATTGAGCTAAAGTGTTCGTCTGACTTCTCTACATGCTTGTCTCTCTAATGTCTCTTCACTAATATTTCCTTCCATTCCATGACTTCCTCCAATTTCTCTTCGGACGTGATTCCAAAAAATACTTCTCCAACCTAAACTACTTCCACAATTTCTAATTTCTCCACCAGTTAGCTGAATGCTTGACCTCTGCCTCTAGATTTAAAATCTGATATAACCATAAAGAGCCCTGGACTTGGAGTCAGAAGATTTGATATCAAGTCCTAGCTTTGCCAGCTACAAACTCTGCACTGAAGCTAAAGTATATCACGTGAGTCCTTGCCCTTTTGCTTCTTCCTTTGGAAAATGGAGAAGAAAAAAAAAAACTCTCCAAATTTATGACAATAAAATTAAATCCTTGTGAAAATATTTTTGTAAACCCCAGAGCATTGTATGAATGTAAAACTATTATGTCATTATTACTCCTCATGCCAAGCCTGTGCCAATTTCCCCATTGGTTTATTAGATCAGGCTTCTTACTTGACCTCCTACTCAGGTGGAGGAATTAGGAGACCCTACTAGTCTTCTAATTCATACTCTGCCCCTGTCATCTCTCTAATCCAGATGTTGCAGATTACTTTTCCTAAAACAGAATTTGGAGTATGTCAATTCTTTATGCAAATGCTCCCATTCCTCCCCTTTATTCCAATGTCCAAACTCCTTTGCCTTGCATTTAGGACTACAGGCTACTTTTTCTTACATTATTCATTTGATCCCTCTTCCCATTCATGATGCTCCTGTCAAATTTTGTTTCACATATGAGTCAGCAAGTTTTTCCTCTTTTAAATCTCTTTGTAAATTGTTTCTGTTACCTCGAACACCATTTTTCCTCAAGGTGTTCAAATCCTGTCTTTCAAGGCCTAACATACATGGTGTGTTAGTTCTGCTCCCCTGGGAAACAAATGCATCAAGACAGGATTAGATATGTGAGAGATTTTTTTGCAGAAAGCCTGTGAAAACTAAAGATGAGGGAGAAGAAGGCAAGGACATACAAATCTGAACTGTGAGGGAAAGGTAGAAGAATGAAGGAGGATCAGGTATGAAGTCTGATATACCTCAGCAGAGTTTTGCAAAAGCTTGAGCCAGGCTGATGTGAAATCCTCAAGTCCAAGTCTCCTGTTAGAGGAGTTGCACATCTCATAGGAATAGGCCATAATTATAACCTCATTGCTATGATCTGAATATTTGTGGCCATCCCCCAAATTCATATGTTGAAATCCTAACCCTCAAGGTGATGGTATTAGGAGTAGTATTTTTGAGAGGTGATCAGATAGTCCCACCCTCGTGAATGAGCTTAGAACCCTCGTAAAAGAGGCCGGAGAAAGAATCCTTACCACTTCTGCCATGTGAAGACACACTAAAAGACACAGTCTGCAAACCACAAAGTGGGTCCTCACCAGACATACAATCTGCTGGTACCTTTGTTGTGAAATTACTGGCTTCCAGAACTGTGAGAAATGAATGCCTGTTATTTATCAACCATGCAGTTCATGGTATTCTGTTATAGCAGCTTGCATGGACTAAGACACAAGCTCAGTCATTGCCTGGTTAGAGCCAAAGGGAAGGGTGGCCTTAGCTCCCAAACAGCGGTAGATCCATAAGCTTAGCTGCTGGAACTCTGGGTCATTTTCCCCTGAACAGAAATCTGAGTGGTATATTTTCGTAGCCACCACACATGGCAACCTCCACGATATTTTCATTCATCCATCTACTCAACCATCACAGTACGTTACATATGTGATAGCTTTCCTACTAGATTATGAGCTCTTTTAGGAGATTAACCATTTCTTTTTCATTTTTGTTTTTTCTAATGTATGGATTTCATTTGAAATATAGCTGTGGGCTGGGTAGCAGTGAGGGAGATGCTCTGAGGAACTAAAATCTAGCTGTGTAAAAAAATAGGAAAGACCATGTTTTGGTTGTCTATTAGTTTATAACAAACTACTCTGAAGCTTAGTGGGTTAAAATAGCATAAACTGATTATTAGTCATGATTCTGTGGGTTAGTAAATGGATCACGAATTTCCCATTCTTCATGTGGTATCAGAGAGACCCCTGGGTGGAGTGATTCATCAATATTAGATTCCTGAAATAATTTCAAGGATAGAATAAAAGGATAGAGGAAATAGAAATAAACAATAAGATTTTGAAAAAATTTTGAAGGAGGAGGATAGACGATATTATCTTAAAAGCCACTACTTTAAAAATTACATATAGTATTTATATTATATAACCAATTTTATATGACAGTGACATAAATCTCAGAAGGGCTTAAACAAGCGATTTTAATTTGGAAGATGTCCAGCATATAGAGTTTTGCCAAATATCCATGACATATACACATACACAGTTTGTTTCTTGAGAATCTCGTAGTACAGTAATACTGTACACACATTCCTCATGTAGACTGGATTTCACTAAACATTGTTGGGAATAGGAACCATATTCAGAAACCCAGAATACAATAAAAAACAGAGAAAATGTGAAAGATACTAATGTGAGCAATTTAAGGGTTGGAGTGACTTTGACTCAGTTCATTCCTAAAAGTGCACAAATACAGTAATTGTATAATTAACCAAATAGAGTAGAAAATAGATCAAGATAAACTTTTGGCAAATGATCTTACTGTTTAAAATCAGCAGAGTTTCAAGCTGCAGGGCAATTGCCCCAGAGGGATTCACTGTACCCTTAGGTGTCTGGAGTTAGTAATGAAGGGACCCTGGGCTATTTTCTAAATTTAGAAACATGAGATATATAAGCTAAAGAAATTAAGCAAATCACCAAGATATTTTGCTTTCGCCTGGAGTTATATCAACCCAGTATAATAGCCTTGGTTTTTATTTAACAATCAGAAGTTCTGTTAGGAATTTGCTTATATCTTTGATTACTATGAAATAGGGAAATATGTTTAGCTCCAAGAGGAAATCTACGTCCTAAAGACCTAAAATAGTCCTTGGTTTATAGTAGGCAATAAATGGTATTTGTTTAATAAATAAATGGCTTTAAATTAATCTGGTGATTTTGTAAAGAAGATATTTTAGAACATAGAATTCATGAGGGAAAAACTGTAAATGCAATCTCTGTTGCTGAGAAAATAGGGAGTCTTGTATCTCCTAGGTACTAACACTTCCCACCCAATATCTCTAAAAATGTGACTAAATGTCAGCAAAAATTAAATGGCATTCCTCAACAGTTTTAAAGGATGACATTCATATGTACTCACAAACGAACAAACCAGTGACTTAATGTCTACAGTAACGGACTCTAAATGTGAAGTTAGGAATCGCTGGACACTGAACAGCTATAATTCTTATCCAAAACATGATTTGATGAATGATTTTGATGTACTGATGTGGTGGAAGTAGAGGCAGAATGCTTCCCCCACTGCAACTTCTGCACTAACTGTGGCTGAGGTTTGGTGTATCTGCCCCTCATTTGTGCGACATAGAATTGCACCACGCCTGCCTGTCTACACACAGTGTGACTTGATTGTTGAAGAGCATTTTAGATGTGAGAATGTATATTTCTTTTTCTTCAAGGACACCAAGTTACGTAACATAATTCCTTATATTTTAAAATACCCATTTCTAAGGCATTCATAATGCTTTTGAGGCAACTTCTCATAATATCTCCACGAGAGAGGTCACAGACCAATGTCCTTCTCAGATAACTATAAGGAGTAGCTTAATGACTTGTCCATAAAGTCACTCGTGAAACTGAGTAAAAAGCAGAGCTTGCTGGCCACAATGCTACACCACGTCTTTTAGTACACGTTTCATAAACTCCAGATATTTAAAGCACTGAAAAGCATCACACCTGTAATCGTTTCTAATAATCTTACTTATTTTACTCATTTGAACTAATGCATTAATTCAAACTTATGCATATGAATACATCAGACCCTAGTAATAAAAAATAAAAATCAACAGCCAATAAAACTTATTCTATAACCAAAAGGTACTTTAGTGAACTCATAAATTCAAATTATGAGATGATCTCTGTGTGCGTGTGTGTATCTATGTATACACACACACACATACACACACAGGCACACATGTTTACACTGATTTTTGCCAAGGTGTTTAAGGCCTTTCAAAGATATATCCACCAAGCACTTACATTTTTTAGTGATTTTGCATACCTTGAAAAACTGCACATACAGTTACAAAAGGAGTAATGTATTCTCAGATATTTAAGACTACACATTTTTCTCAAGTAAACTGTGTATATGCAAACATAATTTAACCAAAATATTTCTTCTGATATCTAATATGATTATAAAAGGTTTGGATGCTTAAATACATTTTGATATTTATCCTATATTTACCGGAGAGCCTGAAACAGCTCTGTCAGCAACATCATAATATATGCCTATTAATTTAAAAACTATAATTACAGACATTACCAGGAGGTGACTACTCATGTGTAAAATACATTTCAAAGGTCTGCATCATAATGTATTTGTCTATGCCTTGAATATCTGAGAATATATTACTCCTTTTGTAAATTCATGTGCAGCTTTTCAAGATACACAAAATCACTAAAACATGTAAGTGCTTAGTGGATATATCTTTGAAAGACCTTAAACATCTTTGCAAAAATCAGTGTGAAAATGTAGGAATAGGAATAAACTTTTCTTATAAACAAATCAGTTCAGTCAATGTATAATATTAACTGTAGTAGAACATGGTTAAATATAATTAGATCCTCTTAACAGCATAAGCCCTTAATAATCCTTCTTGTCATTTATTTCAAATTGTTAAAGCATTTGAAAGATTAAATATTGTAATGTATTACTTTCAAGTATTGAATCTTATTTTTAGTACTAAGACTTTAAATATTATTGGCAAGGAAAGCTAGCTAAATGAAAATTACTCCTTATCTTGGAAAAAGAGTTATCAGATTGATAAAACAGAGTTTTACTATAAAGGATAATTGTTTTTATGACAACGAGTATTCTTGAACTTGATTAGCTGCTAGAATACAGCACATTTTTAAATAAATATGTATATCCCATGGAAATACAACATTTGTGTATATGAACATATTAGTGACTTGTTGTTTCAAGATGAGTTATTATTAGGGCCACTAATAGTGTCAATGAAGGTCAATTTGGTTCGAGCAATAGGAGTTACAGTTCCAGACATAATGAAATAAACTCATTTTACCTTAGTTTTTCCACTAACTACAAGTAATAACCTAAACATAATAAAGCAAACAAAAATCTGAAAGGCGGAAAGAAAAAGGCAGATCTTGAGATTTAAGAAACGACACAGCAGTGAGTTCCTGGGTTATCTTTTTGTTTATAGATCTCAGACTAGGGGCTGGAGAAGCTGACAACCCAAAAAACAACAATAGGCACAGGCAAAAAAGGCCCAAGAAAAGACTGCTTCCTCTAGCTGAAGAACCAGGAAGAGTGGCCTAGAAGGATAGACACCTTCCTCAGCCAATGCTGTAGGAAAATACATGTTCTTCCCACCTCACCACCACCATTTCTTTCTCTTCTCCAACCCTCCATGGTATCATAGACCAAATGGAAGGCTGGGCTTCCATCACCATCAGATGGTAGTAAGCAGTACCCTGCTTCTCCCTCTGGTCTGAGTGGGGGGCCAGGACTTGCAGCCCCCATCTAGCTTTAATAGATGCCATTACACTTCCCCAATCCTGCTGGTGTCAGTGGAGGGCCAGTGGAGAACCTGGACCACATCCCTGCACTGGCAGGAGGAACTCCCTCCCCTCCCAATACAGTGTTGGGGCAGAATTTTGGAGAGGACAAGAGAAAGCGAGTGAAAGGCATTCTTCAAACCTGTTTATGAAGTCTCAGGCTTCTGAGCAGCCCACATGCTGGGCTGACCTCCGATTTAATATAGCAAAAGTTTTGAGACCTGAATTAGTGTGAAAAATCGCATAGGTTTTCAGATTAGCCTTTGAATACCACACAAACAAAGAAGAGCAGAACAATACTTCAAAGACACTGAAAACTAAATTATCAATGGAACCACAAAGTGGGCCAGAACCTGTTTGCTAATCCTAAACAAGATAATTTCCTGATAAAATAGAAGATTTAAATATGATCCAGAGTCTAACAACATAATACCCAAAATGCCCAGGATATATTTGAAAATCACTTGTTATATCAACAACCAGGACAATCGCAACTAGAATAAGAAAAGACAGTTAATAGACAGCAATGCCAAAAATGAATCAGCTATCAAAATTATCTGACAAAGATTTCAATGCAACCATCTAAAAGCACTGCAATGAGCAATTATAAATACTCTTATGATAATGGCAAAAATAGAAAATTTTAACAAAAAAATAGATCAAAAAAAAGAGAATCAAATAGAAACTATAGAATGGAAAAACACAAAAACCCAAATAAGCATCTCACTGGATATGTTCAATGGCAAAACAGAGATAACAGAAGAATCAATAAATCTGAAGATGAATCAATAAAAATTACTCAATTGGAGCAATAGAGAGAAAATATCCTGCAAATAAAACATGAACATAGCTTCAGGGACATGTAGACAAGACAAATGATCTAAGACTTATGTCACTGGAGTCCCAGAAGGAGAGGATAAAAAGTGTCAGGCTGAAAAAATATTTGATGAAGTAATGGCTAAAAATTTCCCACCTTTGGCAAGAGGAATAAACCTCCACATTCAAGAAGATGAATGAATCCCAAAGAGAATAAACTCATAGAAACTCATACCAAGACACAACATAATCAAACTTCTGAAAAGTAAAGACAAAAAAAAAAAATCTCGAAAACAGCTATAGCAATGTGACATATTACCTATAAGGGAACAATGAATCAAATGACAATGAACTTCTTATGTGAAACCATGGAGGCCAGAAGGAAGTGGCAAAACATTTTTCAAGGCTGAAAGGAAAAAATTTCAACCCAGAACAAATTTCTAGGCACCTCAGGAATGAAGGGGGAAATAAAGATATTTTCAGATGAAGGAAAACTAAGATAATTTGTTGCCAGATGACATACCCTGAATTAATAGCTAATGGAAGGTCTCCAGTTAGAAAGGAAATGATAACAGAAGGAAACTTGGAACAGCAGAAAGAGGGAGAGGACAATAAAATGGGTAAAAACAGTGACAAATATAAAAGATAATTCTCACCCTGAGTTTTTAAAATTAAAGACTTACAAGGACTTAAAGCTACACTTCTCAATACACAAGCCACTAGTGGTATGTGGTAATCAAGCATTTGAAATACAGCTACTCTGACTAAAGATGTACTTTAAGTCTAAAGTAGACACTCAACTTCAAAGCCTGAGTCCAAACAATGTAAAGTATTCCACGAACAGTTTTGTTGATTGTAGGTTAAGATGATAATGTTTTGGATATATTGGATTAAATAAAATATGTTATTGACATTGAAATTACCTCCTTCAGTTTCTTTTTTGCATTTTTTAGCTGCTAAAAAATTTAAAATTACATCCCTGCCTCCCATCTGTGGCTTGCATTATGCATTTATTGGGCAGTGCTAACCCCGAGGGCTCAACATTCGCATTCGTTCCTGAAAGCTACTAGAAAATGCCCTTCATTAAGAAGAAATGGAAACTTCTGGGATCAAGTAAAATGCAACCTTTTGTTAAAATATATTGGTATATTGAAATAACTATTGATATAAAATTTTGGTAAAGTATAGTTTTAGGAGGGTGGGCTAGGGAATGACTCACTAGGCAGGTAAGTTATCCTGTATTACATATCTTATTCAGGAGAAAATGTTGTTGACTAAATACAGGCCTTGTTTTTTGAAAAAAAAATAAAACTTTTTGGTAAACGTACAAAAACGTTTAGGGAAACCTTCAAAAGAACAGACCCACAGTTTATAGCTTCAAGCCATTGAAGGACAAAAAATGAGGCAAAATACAGAAAGCTTTCACAAACCAAAAGAAGTGAAAGACAAATAAGAAAGAAAGGAAAAGGATTATAAACAGAAATTATAAAATAGTATGTTAAATATAAATAACAATGTAATGGAAATAAACTCATTTGTTAAATGCTATGGCAAAGGACTAATAATAATAATGCAATAACATTTCAATTCCACTTTTTTTCATTTTTAAAAAACACGTAAAGCAAGCCACAAATGAGAGACACATATATACTTATAAATTTTTAGTAGCCACACTAAAAAATGAAAAAAATAAGTGAAAAATGGAAAAATCAATGGCATAATATTTTTACCTTTTAAATTGAAAAAAGTGTGGTCAAGGTCATCAAAAGTGGACTTGTTTAATGTAAATGTAAATTGTTGCACCCCTTTAGAAGGGAAAATCGGCAAAAATATGTTCATGACATGATATATAATACTTAAAACTAGAATCTATATGGATGACCAACTATAGCTGTAAAAAATAAGAAAACATATTTTCCCCAGAGGCTTCAGAAAGGCAAGTGTGCCCCGTATATTTCTATATGCCAAGTCTATAAAACAGAGCATCCCAGCCAGATCAAGAGCAAAGCAGTTGATTAATGGTAGCTCAAAATGTGATGAAATCTCAGGAATTAAGATAAGTAAACTATGCGGGGAATACATCTTGAGCCTTTGACATTATCAAGAGCTTAGAACTTCTGATCAGAAGACACAGTTAGCTGCTTTTGCAAACACATTGTTAGAAGTCAACGAAGAATCAGCTAAAATCAATTTTGTGTTCTGAATCACAATCTTGTTCTTACACTAATAGGCCAATGACCGCATCAGAGGCATAGATGATACAGAGAATAAACACTATGAAGTGTAAGAAAGTCTTCATGCTCTCAGTAGTTTTATGGATCAGGTGCTAATGATACAAGGTCACATTAAGAAGGGACAACAGAAAGGTACCTGTTTGCTAATAAAGGCCCATTGAAGTCAGATGCAATTAGGGCAGACTTTGATCCAGAAGATAAGCAGTGAATGGAATATTTTATGGTCAAAGTAAAAAACTGGGGATCTAGTTTCCAAAATTGCAAAAATCAAGATTATGGCAGGAGCATCCAGTGTTGGTGACACAAGCTCTGGATAGGCAACAATAACATCATTTTGTGGTGTGTTTTGGGTAATGTTCAGAGCCTCGTTCTCTGATCTGCCTAAAGACTCTGTGAGCTACTTAAGATCCTTTGGTAAATCATGTTTCTGCTTGAGCTAGCCAGAGTTGGTTTCTGTTGTTTTCAATAAAGATCCTTGATTGACATTGTACTTTATATATAGGCAGAGGATTCACCACTTCCATTGGATACTGAACAGGATCCATGATCCAAAAAAGGGTTAGAGCTACAATTTAAAGGAAAATAACTCTCCTGAAAACATCAGGGTTAAAATTTCCCTCCAATTGTTTTTTAAAATTTTTAATGGGAAACATTTTTAAAAGGGGCCTATAGAAACATAATGCAAGTTATAGTGAAAAGAATAATACTAGTATGTCCTTTTTGTTTTTACCAAATGCCTTTATTCTTTTAATCACCTAACACATTAAAAATGTGAATAATTTTATTTTGCTAATATATTCACACTCTTATTCATTATGAAACTCCTGCCTATGTTATATAATAAATGCTTTGTCTTGGGTTTGAACATGAACATGAGTATAGTTCAGAGTCCTACGTTTCATGGGAACATAAGTTATCAGCAATCTTGAAGTTTTATAATTTAAGGGAAGTCTAGTAAATTCTTGATCTTTGCATCTTTACTAATTTACAAGGAAGCTTGAATCAAATGGCAATACCTTTCTCTAAGGAGCTACAAGAACTTGACAGGTATTATCTAATTCATGTTCTCACTAATCTTGGTTTACTATTATCATCCTCATTTTAACATTGGTGTAACTGAAGGACAAGAAAATTAAACCTTAGTCTAAAGTCACACACACACACATACTGCCGGAAATCATGTCTACTCTTAAAGCCAAGCTCGTGAGGAAAAGAACAAATAAAAAACTAATCCCTTGTTTAACATCATCCTTAGTATGAGTGTGCATAATGGGAGGAATGAAAATTACCTGCTCTGAAAACCTGAATTTTATTCTACTAAATTTTTATCTTTGATGATTCAGTAACAAGTATGACAGTCAGTTTTATGTGTCATCTTAACCGAATAAAGGATGCTCAGATACCTGGAAAAAAAATGATTTCTGAGCATGTCTATGAGGGTGTTTCTAGAAGACATTAACATTTGAATCAGTAGACTGAGAATAGAAGATCTGCCCTGAATGGGCATCATCCAACTCAGTGAGGGCTCAAATGGAACAAAAAGGCAGGGGAAGGGTGAACTCTCTCTCTCTTATTTTGAGCTGGACCCTCCATTTTCTCCTGCCCTTGACCTCCTGGTTCTTGGGCCTTCAGACTTGGCCTGAATTACATGCTTGGCCTTCCTGTTTCTCCAGCTTGCAGAAGCAAATCATGGGATTTCTTGGCCTCAATAATCATATAAGCAATTTCCATAATAAATTTCCTCATATCCTATTGGTTCTGTTTCTCTGGGGAACCCTAATAATACAATGAGGCTTCTCAGGACATGTCAGGATCATAGTTAATTTTACGCTTTTGAGGTCATAAACTGTTCCTGGTTTTACTCATCATCTTGTCCCATGATCTCTCTTCCCATCATACATGAAGATTAGAACTTAACATTAATAGATAGTCCAATAAGGTCCACAGCTTCCAATTTGGTTCCCTGTCTTTTTGCTTATTCTAATGGATGAGACAGCAAGTCCACAGAGCTAAAAGTCTTCTTTAAGCACATGTGAAAATGCATGGCTCAGTGATTGGCATGCAGTTTGAGTTTCTTTCTTTTCCTTAAGTCTACAATCAATTCTAAGCAGTTAACTATTTTATTTTAATGTGGCCTATCACAGATAAAAAGCTTAAGACACCCTACCCAGCATTTTATATGAGAATGAAAATGAAACAGGAAAATACTTGTTTATTTGTTTATTTTTAAGGCCCTGATGCTTTGATCAATAGCTGAAGCAAACTCAGACAATTCAGCATGAAATTTAAGGAGGCTGATGTGTGTGGTGGAAGGTGCTGGACTGCAGGAAGAAAAGTGAATAGGAGAAAGAAAGAAAGAGGGTGATGGTAGAAGTTTAAAGCAAGGATCTCCTCTGACAATTTCCCCCACTTCCAGAAGTCAAAAGGAAGTCCTGAATAAGGAGTACAATGTCATCCCAACAATTTTAGATTGAACTTCAAGGAGGAGCAAAGAGAAGCTGTCTTGTGTCTACAGTCTGGCTGGAGGTTGCTAAGTGTTTGCTAAAAGTGACAGCTCGGCAAAGCCCCTGCATGAGAGGGAGGCAGAAACAAAGCCCCGGGACCCAGGTTTGAGAGTCATGGGTAATAGTTTGGTGGCAGGGAGTGTGGAGAAGGGAAGGAGAAAAACGATAGTTCACACATTTTAAGCAGACATCAAAATTAGTCATCATCCCATTAATGGGATACTTTTGCATTAAGTGGAACTCATGGTTGGTTTTTTTTTTTTTTTTTTTTTTTCTCTCTTTTTATTTTCAACCATGGTAAAATTCTGCAACATTTATAAGAAAACAAATATAGGTGTGAATTATTTTTTCACAATTTTACAAAACTAGTATTGTTTTTCTTTTTCAGAAATGCCAATATGTAATCCTGGGGAATGGACAAGGGAAGCTTAAAAGAACTAAATTGTGATATGCAGATGACCCGGGGAGTTTAAAAAATTGCCATGAATGTGCTACTCTCAAGGAGATAAAGAAAGGTCATGTCAATTAAAGTATTTTAAAGACCCTTCTTAACACACAGCTGTCTATCTCCTGATGCAGTTACATCTCCTAACTGTCTCAAATAGCCTCTGGGCTTCACTGAATAGCAACAGAAGGCTCTCATTTATCACCTCCTAATCCAAAGCACTATTTGTGTTTTCAATCCTGTACCCTCTTCCTAGACTCATCTTGGACAAAGGTTGTCTCCCCTGGAGGCTATTCCATGTAATGATCACTCTCCCATCACTTATGACTCTTCATAATCAATCGTATCAATAATGGGGAAGTCACCCATCACTAGGTTCTTTATGTGTCTGCTCACGATTGCCCGTGGGAGCTTCATGCCTGTTTCAAGGCTTTGCAGGTCAACAATGACTTGTTCTTTGAAGGCCCTGTAGCCCCTTTGACATGGTATAATCCAGAAAGTTTTGCCCAAAGAACCACATCGTAGTCATTAGAAAGAACTGTAGGTGTACCAGCCATTTAAGCATGCAGCGATACATCTTGATGCAAGCTCAGTTCCCTGTTTTTTACATTTTCACTCCTCCTTTTTTAACCAGACATATGCTTCTATTCCTCCATAGAGATGCAATGAGTCTAGACAGTTCACCTCACATATTCCTCAATTTGCTCCCATTAAATATGGGACGTGGGCTCTTCATGTGGGATGGTAACTGTACTTGAAAGTACTTTGTGTCTAATCCTGAATTGAGACTGCAGAGCCACAGGGAAAAAGGAGAGCATTGGGGTCCTATCGATCTTGTTTGATTCTTTGCTCTACCAGTTACTACCTGTGCAGCTTTGGGTAAGATCTCCATCTCTCTGAGCTGCAGTTTCTTTAATATGGGGATGGTAGTACTCAATTTTCCCAGTAATGAGAATTATGTGAGATAATGTATACATCCCATCTAATTGGAAGGTTGAAGCAGTGTTGGAAACATTGGATATCTGCATGCAAAAAGAGTTAAGTTGGAACCCTTCCTTACGTGTATACAAAAATTAACTCAAAAGTATATCAGATACCTAAATATAAGGGCTAAAACTATAAAATTCTTAGGAGAAAACACTGGAGTAAATCTTGGTGACATTGGATTAAGCATAACCTTAAACGTAACACTGAAAGCACAAGTGATAGAAGAAAAAATAAATTGGACTTCATCAGAATTAAAAACTTTCGTGTTTGAAAGGACGCCTGTAATCCTAGCACTCTGGGAGGCCGAGGCGGGTGGATCGCTCGAGGTCAGGAGTTCGAGACCAGCCTGAGCAAGAGTGAGACCCCGTCTCTACTAAAAATAGAAAGAAATTATATGGACAACTAAAATATATATATACAAAAAAAATTAGCCGGGCATGGTGGCGCATGCCTGTAGTCCCAGCTACTCGGGAGGCTGAGGCAGTAGGATTGCTTAAGCCCAGGAGTTTGAGGTTGCTGTGAGCTAGGCTGACGCCACGGCACTCACTCTAGCCTGGGCAACAGAGTGAGACTCTGTCTGAAAAAAAAAAAAAAAAGAAAAGAAAGGACCCTATCAAGAGAACGAAAAGACTATGTACAGAATGGGAGGAGATATTTGTAAGTCATTTGTCTGATAAGGGACATTTATGCAGAATATATATGTAAAAATCTCACAACTCAGCAGTAAAAAGACAATTTACTTGAAAAATTGGCAAAGTATTTGAACAGAGGATAGGGGATGGAGATTGGAAGGAAATGGTTTATGGGGTGATGAAGATGTCCTAAATTGATTGTGGTGTTGGTTACACTACTATGTGAATACGCTAAAATCCATTAAACTGTACACTTTAAATGGGTGAACTGTATGGTATGTGAAATTAAACTATTAAAAAGAAAAAAAACCACAGCCAACTTCTGTAGCAAAATCAATGACAGAATATCCCTCAAATGTACAAATACAAAAGTGGGGCCAAAGTGCAGCTGCCGAGAGACATACTAGGTAGCAGCCACCGTGCAGGAAGACACAAAACAAAGAAAAGAGACTTTGAAGGGCCCAGACAGTCACAGACTCCAAAGTCCTCATTCCCAAATATAGAAGTCTCCAATCTGCACACAAAGTTCAGTGGGCCAGCTGAGAACATCAGCTGCAACTGGAAGAGGCCACGCAAGCTCCATTTCACAGGTGAACGAAGGAAACACTGAAAAGTGTACATAGCAGTCTAGGCCCTGCAAACTCTAGACACCAGCCTACTGTAACTGCTTTCCAGGACTCTGTCTACCTTGAAAATGAACCAATGGAAAGAGAAACCAAATTGAGGAGGAAGGACACCCTGGGGCAAAGAAAAAAGAAATTCCAAATAAAAGTAGAGAGAGGAACAGATGGCAGAGATCTCAGGGTGCAGACGGCCAGATCATTGAATATCTAGTGTTAATAACAGAGGAGGGAACCCAAGAGGTGGGAAGCTGGAAAACATATCCTAGGCCACGCCTCCTCCACCAGTCATTTACCTATTAGCCCCATTTCCAATCTATCCTTCCATACTCTGCTCTGTAGTGCTGGAGGCGGTATACTGCAACTATTTAACTGGCATCCGGTTAGGTTCTCTCAATAGTAGGAGGTACTACAGTAGAACTTAAAGGCAGAGAAAGGGAGAATGATTATTCTTGTCCTATTTTCCTACCATTCCTGACGATAATGCCCAGGGCAGCAGCCATTGGTTCCAGTCTCCAGCTGCCTTGAGCATTCCCAGAACTTCCCGATGCTTCCCCCTTGCCATTATCCTCAGCAGTTGGGCAGGTCTCCCTGATAAAAATGCTGAGTTACAGCTACACAAGGTCTCACCTAAGCTTCTACGTTTGGTGAACCCAACTTCTTCCCTGGTTTCTCCAGGTCTAACTGTGATAGCTATTGCCACAGCTGTAGTCACCACGGTATCCTATTGTTCCCTGTTTACTTATTCAGACTTTCAACACCTGCATAACCAATTTATGTATTAAATTCCCTCTGTCGAAATACCTAGGTTGGCTGCTCTATTCCTGTAGACACCCTGAAAAGGCTCCTCAGTTGGTTGGCAATGGTTTTGCAGGCAGGCTGGATTCCATGTGGATATGAAATATGATCCTACTAACCTGCAGCTTCCATTGGCATCATGATAAATTAAATTATAACCTGGTATGGTTTGTGACAAAGTGCCTATTGAAGTAAGTGTCTTGACAGATGAAATGGTTACTGCCCTTTACAATTATAAAGTGGTGGGTATGATATTTTAATAATTATAAGAGGTGCAGGGAAGGATAGCTGTTTATTATTGCATTGGAGAGTTTTACAAAAAGACAGTGACAAGCTTGGGGCTTTAAACTCTCCATTTAGTCACAAAGAACCAGAGAGATTCTATTCTGTGGCAGACCTGAAGGAGCCACTTATCCTTTACAGCCACAGAGCCACCCCTGCTGAAGATAAGACCTAGTGTTTAGTTGCTGGTTCAAGAAGTACAGCATTAAGTTGAAATTACAGATTCACCAACTGAAAGTTAAAGCATTGATTAAAAAAGATTGGGACCCTGAGATTTGGAATGGGAACATATGGGTGAGCTCAAATAGTGCTGAGCATCCAGAGACTCCTAGGATTTCTGAGTCTTCTTTATTAGCCAAGTCTTTCCCTCCTCCCATGTAAAAGTAAACTAGCTCTCCTTTACTTGAAGACCATGTGATAAACTTACCTGAGGTCGTAGCATGGTAAGTAAAGAAATGCCATCACCTCAACACCAACCCAAACCGCCCATTAGTGCCTACGGACCTATATTTAGTGTGAGATCTCAGCAGGTTTGAAGTAAACAAATGGGAAGTCTAACCCAGAAGAACATGGTCTTTACTCCAAAAAAATATGGCAATGTTTTGTTAATTTATATCACCAGAAACTTTGGGAAATGTACCTAGGGATGAATTCTGAAAGTCCTAAACCATAGAGGACAAAACATAATTTTTGATCCTGCCGAATGAATGTGCTTATTAACAAGGACTGGGTTTAGCGTGGTGCCTCCAGCAGGTAGAAGCAGCTCTAGCAGTTTGATTTTAACTGAAGTCTGGACTTCAGAGTGGCCTATATTCAATCAGGATAATATACTAGATTTTCTCTAGTAAGATGTACAGGGAGGAATCTGAAGGTTTAGGAAGACATGGACGTGGAAGTAGATTTATTATGTGCAATTTACACACTTAACACTCAATTCTTTGAGAGGACCCAAAGATGAAATATTCAATAAAGTATTGAGAAATACATTAGGCACGGTAGAGGTTCCCCCCAGAGAGAGTGATCCAAAAGACCAAGGCTGAAGTCACAAAGTCTTTTATGACATATCCTCAGAAGTCACACATGACTTCCACAGTATGTTATTAATTATAATGATTAACCTGATTCAGTGCCAGAGGAAATTGTTCAAGGACATGAGCACAAGGAGACAAAGATCTTTGAGGGCATAAGAATAAAAATACTTTCGAAGTTGGCTACAACATCTTGTTTGTGAATTTGACTTTAAAATAATGAAAATATTTTAAATAATTTTGCTAAAAGAAGAATAGAAATTTCTGTCATAGAAATTTGTTATTGGATGTGTAACATGCAAATACTTTCTGATTCTGTAGGTTGTCTATTTGCTCTTATGATAGTTTCCTTGGCTGTGCAGAACCTTTTTAATTTGATCAGGTCCCATTTATTTATTTTTGTTGTTGCTGTGATTGACTTTGGGGTCTTCTTCATAAATTCTTTGCCTAGGCCAATGTCTATAAGAGTTTTTCCAACATTTTCTTCTAGCATTCTTATAGTTTCATGCCTTAGGTTTAAGTCTGTTATCTACCGTGAGTCGAATTTTGTCAGTGGTGATAGATGCGGATCCTGTTTCAGTCTTCTACATGTGGCTATCCAATTTTCCCAGCACCATTTATTGAATAAGGATTCTTTTTCTCAGTGCATGTTTTTGTCTGCTTTGTCAAAGATTAGATGGCTACATATGGATGGTTTTATATCTGGATTCTCAGTTCTATTCCAGTCTATGTCTCTGTTCTTGTGCCGGTACCATGCTGTTTTAGTTACAATAGCCTTGTAGTATACAAAGCATAGATCTATTTTTAATAGATCTCTGAAAAATGATGTTGGTATTTTAATAGGGATTGTATTGAATCTGTAGATCACTTTGGATAGTACAGACATTTTAACAATGTTGATTCTGCCAACCCACGAGCACGGTATGGTTTTCCACCTGTTTATGTCCTCTATTTCCTTCCTCAGTGTTTCATAGTTCTCCCTGTAGAGGTCTTTTACCTCCATAGTTAAATATGTCCTAGGTACTTTATTTTCTTTGTTGCTATTGTGAAGGATATTGACTTTTTGATTTGGTTCTCAGTTTGATTATTATTGGCATATAGGAATGCTACTGCTACGTGTACATTGATTTTGTAACCTGAGACTTTGCTGAATTTGTTTATCAATTCCAGTGGTCTCATGGCAGAATCTTTGGGGTTTTCTAGATATAAGATCATATCATGGCCGGGCACGGTGGCTCACGCCTATAATCTTAGCACTCTGCGAGGCCAAGGCAGGCAGATTGTTTAAGCTCAGGAGTTTGAAACCAGCCTGAGCAAAAGTGAGACCCCATCTCTACTAAAAATAGAACGAAATTATATGGACAGCTAAAAATACATATAGCAAAAAATTACCCGGGCATGATGGTGCATGCCTGTAGTCCCAGCTACTTGGGAGGCTGAGGCAGGAGGATTGCTTGAGCCCAGGAGTTTGAGGTTGCTCTGAGCTAGGCTGACGCCACGGCACTCTAGCCTGGGCAAGAGAGTGAGACTCTGTCTCAAAAAAAAAAAAGAAAGAAAGAAAAAAAAAGAAAAGATCATATCATTATCAAAGAGAGGTGGTTTGACCTCTTCTGCCCCCACTTGGATGCCTGTGATTTGCTTCTCTTGTCTGATTGCTCTGGCTGGGACTTCCAGCACTATGTTGAATAGAAGTGGTGATAGAGGGCAACGTTGTCTGCTTCCAGTTGGAAGTGGGAATGCTTTCAGTTTCTCCCCATTCAGTATGATGTTGGCTGTGGGTTTGTCTTATATGGCTTGTATCATTTTTAGGTAAGTCCCATCTACGCCTATTTTGTTAAGCGCTCTTATCATAAAAGGGTGTTGAATTTTGTCAAATGCTTTCTCTGCATCTATTGAGAGGATCCCATGGTCTTTGTTTTTGCTTCTATTTATGTGGTGAATTACATTTATAGATTTGCGTATGTTGAATCATCCCTGAATCCCTGGGGTGAAGCCTACTTGGTCATGATGGATTATTTTTTTTTTTTTGATAAGCACCTGAATTCGGTTTGCTAGGATGTTATTGAGAATTTTTGCAGCTATATTCATAAGGCATAGTAGTCTGTAGTTTTCTTTTTTTGTTGCGTCCTTTCCTGGTTTTGGTATCAAAGCTGCCAGGGAGGGGCTGAAATGGCCCCACTCGGTGGAAATTTCTGTGTGGGGGGGTGGGGCTGCCTGAGACCTGCTCCCGTCCACCCTCCCCGATTCTGCGGTTTCGCCCCGCCCTCTGCCAGCAGGCAGGACCTCAAGCCAGTAGATCTCCCCTGGCTGTGACGCCAGCCGCGAGGGTCCCTGCCCAGGGTCGCAGCCTGACCCGGCCCACGGCCCACGGCCCTCCCGTGGGAGGATGGCTGCCCCTCAGGCACGCGGAGCTGCCCCCGGAGGCACACACACCTGCCCCCGGAGGCACACACACCTCAGGAGGCTCCTTCACAAATATCCCTTCTGTGCCCCCGGGCAATGTGATTGAGACCTGGGTGTACGGAGTCTGGTCTGCAGGCCTGTCCCCCCTGTCCCCTGGGCCCTGGGCCCCGGAGATCAATCCCAGAGCCTGCCAGGGGGAGGAGTGCTGGTCTCACCTCACTCACGGGACGCCCATGCTGGATCGACGTCTCTTCGCCTCAGGATTTTCCCGCCCTCCTGGAGTCACCAGGCAAGCAGCGCCCCGCAGGCTGGCAGGTAGGGAGCTCACAGTCCGAGCACCCCTCAGACCCCCAAAGGGCCCCAAAAGGAAAGGTCCCGTTCCCTGCAGACGGCCGGGTAGTGGCTAAATCGTCTCTCTCGTCAGCCCCGGGGAGGGAGGGGGAGGGGAGAGTGAAGCAATATGGCGCCTGCCCGTGGGCTCGGGTCTGAGGGCTGGGGGTGCCTGAGGGAGCTGGGGGCCTGGCGCCCTGCAGGGTCTGCAAGAGGCTCACCGCTCACTGGGGGCGGCCGTCTCTGGGCTGGTGTTACC
Source organism: Eulemur rufifrons (assembly GCF_041146395.1). Classification (NCBI taxonomy): domain Eukaryota; kingdom Metazoa; phylum Chordata; class Mammalia; order Primates; family Lemuridae; genus Eulemur; species Eulemur rufifrons. Next base: position 4,935,096 of record NC_090995.1, on the reverse strand, counting down.
AGGTGTCCCCAACCGCTCAGGAGCCCACAGCCGTCGGAACACAAGGGAGGGAAATTTAACCGCTCCACCTACCCTTGTCGCTGCTCTCCAAGCCTCTCGGCCTTTCTCCTTCCAGTTCTCCTCCGCAACCTCCTCCCGTGGAGTCTCCTGTAGTTTCAGGCACCCTTCCTGCCGACCCCCATCCAATCTATGTTTGTCTGCCTGTTTCTTTTTTTTTTGTTTTTCACTTTCTTCTAAAAATCTACCTTTCTTATAGAACCATTTTGGCTGCCGGGTTTTTCTCGCCCGCCATCTTGCCCGTCCTTCCTCCTGCGCACCCCCGCCCGGTCACCCCGCCCCCAGAAAAAGGATTAATCTTTTAAAATTAAGACACGGAAAAGACAAATCAGCCAGTTACAATGTGAAAAATTTATTTGGCTCTTGATCTGAACAAACACTTTTACATGAGACAACAGGCACTATTTGAACACAGATTGTGGGGTTTGCTAAAATCATTTTTTTTTTTTTTAGGGTAGTAATGGTGTCAAGGTTACTTTTTAATATAATTTATCTTTTATATATATGTATTGAGTATTTACAGAGAAAATAATATGATTACAGTGATTTGCTTTAAGTTGAAATCAAGGAAGGTGGGTGTGGCTATAGATGAAACAAAATTGGCCCTGTGTTGATAAGTGTTGAGTTTGGGTTAACAGGTATATGGTACTGAATTATATTCTTTTCTTTTCTTTCATATATATTTGGAATTCTTTTATAATAAATATTTTTAAATTAAAATATAAGGCATTTATGTTTTAGATTTTTGCTATAACAAAAATCATTAACAGTATGATTTTTAATATTGATGGTTGTATCACCGAATCCTATATAGTTCCACATTGGTGTATATTTTGACCTGATGATTCCTGTGACTAAAATATCTTCTACTTGATCTGTTTTATTCCTGGCACTTTATACACCAACAACCTTATGGATTAGCACATGGCTTTTTGCCCAGGCTCTAAGACATGAGGCTAGAGCTAACAATAAAATTAATGACTAAGCACTGTCTATTATTTACCTTTAGTTAGATGCTCAAAGGGTTTGAATTCAACAGTTAGCCAAATTACACTTGGCTGCAGATAGTCACTTAATTTTATAGCCTATTGACTTTGATAGTCATAAGACAGCATGAATTGTAGAGAGGATATTTGACATACATAGGAATAAAGGGATTGGGCTAGTGCCCGACTATCCTGGCATCTCCAGTTCTTTGCATTGTGCCTGGCACATAGTAAAGAATGAATAAATGTGGATTTATTATTACAGGAAGGGAAAGAGAAAGAAATTGAAGGAAAGGGAGAATGGAAAGAAACTATGCCATTTATCCACTGCTGCAATAATGCTATGTAAAAAGAAACACAAAACCTCAGTGGAATACAAAAAGAAGATTTCAATGCCCAAGATTTCAATGTGCTTTCTAGGTTGATCTGCTGCACTTTGCTGTGAGTTGCTTTGTTGACATTGGGCTTATCTAGGCAGGTCTCAGATAAGACAACTGGAATAAACTGGCCTCACTAGTGTCGCTCAGAGTCCAGCAGGCTGGACCAGGGGTGTCCTCATGGTACTTTTCCAGCTTCTGTTCGGTCATGGTTGCTGCATCCTACTGATCCAAGCAAGCAACACAGCCAACTCTAGGACACTGCTAAGTTAGATGACAGAGGACGTAAATACATGGAGCAGAGGAGAATTGAAGCTATTTTTTTTTTTTTCTGCCACCTACCACAGAGGAAATAAAGAAAATATGTTAAATATATTAAATGCATGGAAGGGCAAATTGAAGCTCTGAATGTTGTGCGCGCCTCTCTCTCTCTCTCTCTCTCTCTCTTCAATGCTTAAACAAAGACAAGTGAAATTACTTTTGGTTCTGATTTTTATGTTCAATTGGAACTTTTATATCCTATTTTCAATAATTCAATATTGAGCTCAACCTCTTTACCAGTATCTGTATAAAGCATTGTCATTTGCACATGGTCACTACTTGATAAATGTTGATTAAAAGAGTAATTTTAGTCACAGATTTTTTGTCTACCTAGACATGCCTTATTTGGCCCCATTATCTCATATCCAAGGGTGGTTTTGGGTGGGGCAAGTGTTAGCCTGCTTCTCGACTCCTGCTGTTTCTACGGGTGTGGAGGAAACCCCATTGGCTGGTGTCCTTGGGCCTCTCCACTCGTATTCTGACTTCATCACAGGTGGAGTGAATTTTCTAACAAGTGAGCATGGAAGGAGAAACTGAGCACTTGTAAATCCATCCCCCTATTTCTCTTTATTATAGAACAGACTTAAACCAGCCTATATTTGCTCAACTCTGATCCTCCGAGAAGTCTTTGTCACTATGGGAAGAATCCTACCTAATTTGCAGCTGAATATTAAGAAGCCTACTTGCCTTCCAATATTCACTGTATCAATAAAAGAAGTATTTTGGTTTCTATTTATCTGATTCTGATGTAGAATTTGTGTATAGAAAATGCATTCTATGTATGGCTCCCTGCTTCCAAAACACCTCCAATGTGTCACAATTTATTATTCTCTAGTGAGATGGAATACTTACTATTGGAGTGTTTGTAGTCATGTGCATTCAAACTAATCCAAAGGAGAATACTTGCCCAGACTTTATAATCCGTGGCTTCCCCAAATGTTTTCCAGAATGATAATGTATACACAATGCCAAACACTTTACTAAAAGGGGAAATTGTAATCACCTATCTGATCTATAAAATGATTAACATGCATAACTTTAAAATATCAAAACGACTACCTTTCTTGCATCTCTTTCAATGTCAAATTTTGTCTGAAGAGCTTCATTCAAAGTCACTTTTACACCGAAAATTTCAATAACTCCATTTCCAATAACATGTTTCTTTTTTATTTCCCAAATGGTCTACTAACTGTGGTTTTGTATAATGTATTTTATAAAAGTATTTTCCCAAAGCAGTTGTATCGTATATTAAAAAAAAATCAAAGATGGCTAGCTAATCTTGCAAATAAAGATGCTGGATATAAAAAATTCAAGTGACATCATCCTTGCCCTATGCTTGAAAAAAATAAAGAGCAGTTATAATAATCTCTGTCATTCAATATTATTTACATTTGTTTGCTAATTACTTATATTTGAGCTTATTTTTAAATATCAAAAAAGTATTTCCATATATTTAATTTAAGGGTTTTGTTTACAGCTAATGAAATTACTATAATTGGACTCAAGGGTTACTTATTTGGTTTCATACAGAATAAAAAATAATAACAAAGTGAATTAAACATTATTTGTGAGTTAAGCTGTCCCTTTTCATGACCTATTGCACCTTTCAGGAGTGGTAAGCAAGGGCACAAGAAAGATAAGATCTATTGTATTTTATGCTTCACAAACTATCTCCATAGAAATACAGAGTTCATTTCTTCTTGTTCAAAAACTGTTTGGTCAGGGTTCACTACTGATTTGAAATTTAAATAAAATTTTTCTCAGGAATGAGAAGATTTTGTTAGTCATGCATGTATTGCTTTTTTTCCTACCATGACCTCTGTTTTCAAATGAATGACTCATTCCTCTTCAAAAGCTGATGGATTCTATGAGGGGGAAAAAGCTACTCTAGCTTTGAAAGACAACTATTTGCCTTGAATGCTTATTTCAATATTTTTTGATGTGAAATCTAAGATCCATCAAAAACAATTTTCCTGGTTTTATTTGTATCAGGTTTACCATTTTGGAAATGCACCAAGTATGTGAATTTAATGGAAGGAGTGCAGCTTTTCATGCCGTCTTGAACTTGACTTTTAATTTAAACATACTGAAGATGGGATAAAAGTAATGTGGTTTTACTTATTTTTTACTATACATCAGTGCTCTCTGGTTGTGCTACATGGCTGAATAGGAAAACAACTATATATAGTACATATATTGTATTCTTTTCATATTACAGTTTTTATAGTAGGAAATTAATATCTTTGATTAACCCCATTTCAGCATAAAATTAGGCACAGCTTATTTTACTCTATCAAGAAAAAAATGATTTTAAAGGCCAGCTGTAATCCCATATGTAAATAGCTGTTACCTAGGTACTAGGGATGCCTTTCCTTGTCATCAGAATTAAAACCTTCATGTAGCGCAAGAAAGTAGATTCATTCATTTTATAAAATAACACTTTCACTCTGCCTGGGAAGCCTTGAGGTTGGCAATAACTGTGGAATTAATGTTAACATTTATTTTTGTTCATAGAAAATGATGTTTACAGAGAAAAGATTTAACATTTTAATCAGTGCTGTTTTGAGAATGTTTTCTTTTTCAATTCACAGTCGCTGTTGTGCTTAGATTTTTTTATAATTCAGATAATTCAAAAGATAAGCATAAATTTAAAAAGCTTAGACAAGGTTTACCATGAATGTAAAAAAAAAATTATATAACTGCTTATGTACAATGGGTAAAACTATAAAATAAAATCACTTCTTAAAAATATTTTATTTTTTATTATTAAATCACTGAACGTATGTTAAATGCCAACTCGCTATATGCTAGCTATAACACTAAGTTTATAAAAAATAAAATAAAAATGTACAAGCATAGTTAACCTTTGCAATTATTTTAGGACAAGGGTGTTATAATCAATTTTATAGATGAATGCACTGAAGTTTAGCAATGTTAAATAATATTCCCAGACCACACACCTGGAAGTCTGAGAGAATGAATCTGGACTCATAATTTTTGGCATTACATCATAGACACCTCTTTTTTACTTGATGCTTTATGTGCACAACTCCTCCACTGGACTCGAATCTTCTTGAATTTTGAGATTGTGCTTATGCCTATTTCTCCTCTTGCAGAGACCTTACAGAGTCACATTACCTTGAACTTGCTAAATGTGGTACAATAAATGCTTGAACAGTCTCAGTTTAAAAAGTCATTTTATCCGGGGACCTTTCCTGACCACCTCACTTAAAATTATACCTCCACTTCACACCATTTTGCCTAATTTTCAACCTTGTTTAATTTCCTCATTCTAATTATAACTGTTTGACACATGTATATTTTACTGGCTTATCATTGTCTTTCTTTCTTCCACAGAATCTAAACTCTATGAAATAAAATGTTTGTTTCTGCTTTGTTCACAATTGAGACAAAATAGTGCCTGTAACATAGCAGACATTTAATAAGCATTTGTTGAAGGAATTAATTAATGAACAACTTATTACTGGAATGAAAAATAGACATCACAGAAAAACCAGCTTGGAAATCGTTGCAAAAATCCAGAGGCTTAGTATTATGACTAAGGTAGTGGTCGTGAAAAGAGAGAAGGAAATAATTAATCTAAGAAACAGGGATGAGCAAGATAGGTCTTGCTGATTAAGTAGGTAAACATTAGACAAGTCTCTTTTACATGTGCAAAGACTTACATTTCTTAATATAAATTCCTACTATCTCAGAGCTGGAAAAGCTTAGATTACAAAGTCGTCATACTTTATCCCCTCGACAGGAGGAGGAAACTGAGATTTGGGTTGGTGATGTAACATACACAGGGTGCACCGGTACCAGAATTGTCCCCATATGACATGGCTTATTGGTAGTCAGTCACAACTAGACTTATAATGTAACACTGTAATTTTTCTAAAAGTAAAACATCCCCTACCTTTCCACCAAAGGTGGCTGATGGCTAAATTGCTACATATAGTATTTATTTTACTCCAGCAGCATTTGACAGAATCAATCATCCCTCCTTGTCACAGTCTCCTCGCCTGGTTTCTGACACCCGCATCTCCCTCAGTCCTCCCATCACTTCGCTGGGTGCTTGTTCTCGTCTCCTTTGCTTGTTCCACTGTATCCTCTCCATCTGCCACCCAGAGCTCGCCTCTCAGGCCTCTGCTCCTCTCTAAGTGCACCAACCGCCTGGAGGACCCATCCCATTTCATGCCTTTAAATACAGTCTCTCAAATGACAGGCCCCAAATACACATCTGCAGCCCAGACCTCTTCCTGACTTGTATACTCACCTGTGTCTTCCACGTCTCCACTTGGTGGTCTAATGACGTCTCCACTTGGTGGTCTAATGGCATCTCAAAATGACCAAGTCCAAAAGCAAACTTCCAGTTTACCCCCAGCAAACCAGTCTGTCTCACATTTTTCTCCATCTCAGCCAATGTCAACTTCATTGTTCCATTTGTTTTGGACAAAATCCTCGGAGTCATCTTTGACCTTCTCTTTCTCTCATACGTTGTATCCAATCCATCAACAAAACATACAGGTTCTATAGCTTCGAAATATAGTATGTTCATGTTCAAGGCCAGCCCGGGCAACATAGTGATACCCCATCTCTACACAAAAAATTAAAAAATAATAATAATAATCTGGCCTCATGGTGCACACCATAGTCCCAGCTACTCAGGGGGCTGAGGCAAGAGAATCGCTTGAGCCCGGGAGTTCAAGGTTATGGTGAGTTATTACTGTTCCCCTGCACTCCAGCTCGGGCAATAGAGTGAGACCTTGTCGCTAATATATATAAATTTTCTTAAAATAACCATTTCTTACTACCTTTACTGCTACCACCCCAACCCTGACCATCATCATTTCTGAGATTATTAAAATTGCCTTCTTACTAAAATCTCAGTCTTTATTTACCCTTCCTCTCTCAAATCTATTCTCCATAGCAATAAGTCACAGCAATTCTTTGAAAGTCTAAGTCAGATCATTGCAACCCTATGCTAAAGGTCCCGGAGTGCTACCTGTCTCGTTCAGAATAAAAGGCAAAGTTCTAAGTGTCCCCTAGATCTGGTTCCCTGAGGCCTCTCTGACTACACCTTCTCCCCTCCCCTCTGTTCTCTGCTCACGTGCAGTGATCTCCTTGCTGTTCTTGGAACAGACCAAACTAGCCACTTTAGTGCCTTGGCTCTGGAAGTTTCTTCTGCATGAAACATGCTTGTCCTAATATTGACTCTCACATTTCCTTCCTATCTCTGATCTACATCATTTGCTCAGCCAGGCTTCCCTGAAACTCTTGTGAAACAGAGCAACACTCCCTCTTTGAGCCTTCCCACCTTCCTGCCCTATTGTCTTGACATCCATAGCACTCACCACCCACTGACAGATGTCAGTCTCCCACGCTGGGAGGATGAGTCAGGGAAAAATTGTTCTTTTGTTTGTTGATTTATCCCCAATACCTAGAATAGTGCCGGGTAAACAGTGGATGTTCAACAAATGTTTGTTGAATGTTGTCACCCTTCGCAGCAAAAAGGACAATTCTATACTTGCTAAATACAGTAAATTCTTTTTTCAAGCATGTAAATCAAAGCAACAGAAAATTCAGTGGAGTTCCACGCAGTTCTTTATTTCTGTTAAATATGTCTTTGAAAATTGGCTCCCTTGGCTTTATAATCCTCTTCCCGCCTGGGTCCACCCTCTCATGTTTGTTAGCATGAATTTGGAAACTTATCTCAGCACTGACGGTTTCATTAATTATCTTCTAGAAACTCTAGAGTAAACTGCTGCAAATAATGGCCACCAGGACCATGCAGGGAGCTAAGGTAGCAAACACTGAAGCCCTCAACTCTCTTCTCTGCTGAGATTTTTACATAGTAGGATCTATTTCAAGTGGCACGTGAAACTTTGTGTTCAGATTTATACGAGGAGTCACCTTGAAAAGCTTAAATTCCTGATATAGAAGCCAAGCACAGTAGAGTTTATTTATCCTATAAGTATATGAATAGTCTTCTTTGGAGGTTAGCGAGCCATATCAGTGCAGCCTTTTGGCTGCTAACAAGTGGATCCGTGGGTGTTGGCACACAGGGGCTGGCTGGATGTATTTTGGAGCAGGGTTCAGCAATCTTGTCCTGCAAACGGCCAAATAGTAAACTATTTTAGGCTTATTGGACACCTACTGTGTCACATATCCTTTTTGGTTTAATAACTCTGTTAAAAATATAAAAACCATTTTTAGCTCCAGGGATATACAAACACAGGCCACATACTGCATTTGGCCCATTGGCCATAATTTGCCAACCTGTGATTTAGAGCTTAGCATCTTTTTTGCAGCAAGTGAGATGGCTTAAGTGTAAGATTCCCAGGACCCGGGAAAGGAAAGACCCGTAGAGATAGAGTATTTAATAAGGGAAGCAAGAATTAACAATCCAGTGAGGAATGTCCTAGCCAACTACCAATCAGTATTAGGACAAATGGTAGAAGACAGTAAATTATATGGAATGTCATTTTAAACGGTCTTACACGAGGCAGCGGATGAACATCTAGGCAGGTGGAGTATGGACTAGGTGTAAAACAGATCTTATCTCAGGAAAAGGCAGAAGACCTGAGAACCCATCTTAAAAGGCTGAGTCTTACTCCTATTCTTGTGAAATGCATGGCACATGCGGACACTTTTGCTGGGAAGAACCCAGGTGATATAGTTCACCAGGTATGTAGCTACCATTTATTTGGTGTTCATATTTTTATTGCAGAGTTAGTATATGCCAGCTACTCCCATGGGTGCTACAGGTCTAGCAGAAGCCAGAGCAGACAAGCTTCCCAGGGATACGGAGCACGCATTCAAGTCTGGAAATGGAGACAGCAGACGATATGTAAACAAGATCATTTCCAACAGTGGTAAGTTCTTAGTAATCACATATATGGGTGGTTAATTAGGATAATGAGCCAAACTGAAAGTAACAATCGAATCTTTATTCATTTATTGCCAACGCTGAAAGCAAGAGGCAAAAAGAAACACCAGCTCACCAACATTTCATTTATCCCCAAAGATTTCCATTTATCCCCATGGAACAGCGCAGAGCAGATGATCAGAGGGATGAGGCACAGAGGGGAGAATCATCTGGCTGCCCAGGAGCCCCCCACGAAAGGCTCCCGCCTCTCTATGGACCCATGGGCTGGGGGCAGGGAGAGGAGCAAGGGCCAGGAGTAGACAGGTATGAGTCAAAACACATGTGCTCAGCCAAGGTCCCTAACAGACAGGGAGCTCTTCGAGTGCAGGAGCCTGAGCTAGGAATGACGTATGCCTGTGTGCAGATGAGCATGGCTGGCCAGGGCAGGGGGAGGATATCCTAAGTCCTTGGCTGCAACTCTCTCCAGCAAAAGCCACAAAACTGCAATGCAATGGCTATCCTGCAGGGAGGGCTCTACCCCCGCCCCCAGCTCCCCCAGGAGGCCTGTCAGGCAAAGCCTTGCAGTTGCCTGTGGTTGGGTCTGAAACAGCACGTGTAGAATCGGGGTCTGGAAAAGGACTCCCACTTAGCAGAAAGATATCAATACACACGAAGGCCTCCCTAACGAGGCACACCATGAAGCTGGCACTCATACAAGAAAGGGAAAGTCACCACACAAAGAGAAACTATCACTCCAGCAACAAGAAGAGAAATTATCAAGTGATACAGCAAGCAGCTTGGGAGATTCGAAGAATAGAGGAAAGGCCCGTGTGTCTGGAGCACTGTAAACAAGGACAGGCTGTTATGAGCTGAGACATCTCATCTCCTGGGCTCCTGCCGGGTTCCGGCATTTTGCTAAGAGCTGAAGATATTGCCTGACATAAAACACAGTCTCTGCTACCGTCGCATACTCATTCAGACTCAGGCAGAGTCATTGCAATTAACAAGAGAGGGCAATAAAGAACAAACTTTATTGAGCACCACTATATCGGGGAATGTGGCAGAAGCATTGTATTATTGAGACCTCAAAGCAACCTTGTTGACCGAGGTTTATAATCTGTGTTTCTACCTAGAAAGCAAATAAGTCTCATAGAGGTTAAGAAAATCACCAAGCACAACCACTTCGTAACCGAAACTACAGCCTATGTTCTTGCTTCTATACCACAAAATGACTAGAAGCTTGGAGATTTTCCTTAAGAACTAGGGCTCAAGGCTAGCTAAGTCCCATGAACTAGGAGGACTTGCCGTTAAGCTTGTATCTACTATCTTAGGATTCTATCTACCTTTTTCTAAGGAGTGATTTATTGGAGCGTCTTAATAGATGGTGCTGAGTGCATAGCTATGGTCTAAGTAGCTGATATTGCAAATGTTACAAGCTGCTGAGCAGGTTGGCAAGCACAAGCACACCGTTATTCTAGTGAATCTCTCCACACCCCAAAAACGGCCCAGGCCCTTTGCCCCTGGGCACCCCAAGGTCATATACCTCACATTGCGCCATGACTCAATTTTATGGCCACGTGGTTTCAGAAACTCCATTCTAGCTTACATCTTGAACTGAAACATGGTCCTTTAGAAAAATTGATGGCTGATTAAAAGCAAGAAGCAGTAGGACTTGATATAATAAGCAAAACCCTGAGATTGAAGCACTCAGAGTTATTAGCTTGGCTCAGAAATGAACTGCGGTGCCTTTCTTGGAGATTTATTTCATCTTCTCTTCAATTTTGGTTCTGTTTTACTAAGTATATGAATGTGTCAAGTTATAGCGAAATGTGTGTCTTAGTGTTCTTATCTTTGAAATGGGGATGAGATTACCTACATTCGAGAGACTGAGTGGGCCAAAGACAATGGTCTTGTGTGAGTACCAAACAGTCTGATGGTACAATAATTATAGTCTTTCTCCTCATTGCATGAAACATGTCTCCAGGCTCAAATCGAATGTCCCCATTATCACCTGCATTTGCTATTATGTTTCTTCACTTACATAGCATCTTCCAGGTCTACAAAGGGCATGATTAATATTTTAAACAGCAGCACCGGAGGAGTGTGATCACTGTCATTCTAACCAGGGCATTTTAATGCAATTGTGCAATGTGACTAGAGTGGAGACCTCAGGTTAATGTCTGCTGTCTTTCACTTTCAGCTGAAACAGTAGATTAAGGATGATTTGCTCTTTTTGAACATGACAGAGACCTTTTGAAATGAAATGTCTTTAAGCCAATTTGGTTACTGGAGTTGTTGGGCCCAAATCCCTCAGGGTAAACATTATGATGACTGCTGAGAAATGTGTCTCCAGTTCTCAGAAATGACTGCTTTTCAACTGCAGCAGTGACAGACAGGAATACCAAAACAAACCTCAGCATCATTTCTACCCTTTACCAACTTACCTGTTCATATCAAGAGAATATTTTCCCTAGCAAAAGAGATTACATACAACTTCTGTCCATTCTCTCTATATATTTTTTCCTTTTATTGGCTTGTGCATCAATGACTCCTTTTCCTTTCCTGAAAATATGCTACATATCCTTATGCACCATAGTTTTAAAGGCTGCATTTCCCAATTCTTAGTTTGTCTTTGATTCAATTTAATGGTACCACAGTCTGTCAAGCATTTCTGATACAAGCTTAGGCAATTAACCCCTCTTTTGTATTGTGTTCTTCTGAATTCTTTCAGTGGGGTAAAAACCAATATAAGCGCCAAAAAAAAAAAAAAAAAAAGCCAGATACTATGAAATGGACATATTTTGCGTTAGAAAACTATAGGAAAAAATTCATTATTCTAGCCATCATATGTAGCAATCATATGTAGATTGCTTTTTTCCCCATTGTTGCAGAGCTTTGCACATACTAAGTGCTCAAAAAATGGTTGCTTTTTGTTTTATTTTGTTTGTTTTTAAGGAACATGAATAAATGAGGCATTTTTGTCAAAGTTTCTCTCCGGATGAATTTTAATAAATCTAAGTGTATACATTTGCCAGAAAGATCTGTGGTCTTAGTTATTATATGCATAATCCACTCAAGTGACTAAGCCGCTTATATTTCATGATCTAAAATCCTTTAGGAGCCTCAAATTTCAGGATATTGCCCCTACAGAAGAGCTTTCCAAAAACTATTGACAGTCTTTAAAACAACAGAAAAGAGAAAACATTCAAGAAAGTACTATAAGGAAATTACAGTGAAAGGGAGAAAAAAAGCTAAATCCACATAATATCTTCTAATTTTTTCCAGCCTGCTCAGTGAGAAGTGGGAAAGTTGAGCAAAACTAGATTACAAAAGATTCATAAGAAAAAAATAAGTAGAATTATGTCATGTATTTGCATTCTATCTTAATTTCCTTCTTGTAGTGAGTTTAATACGTTGCTAATTGAATCATAAACATACCAGAATGAAGTAATTTTCTAAATGCTTTTAATATTTTAAGTTTCAATCTTCAAGGATAATTTATTTTAAAAAAATGTCAATTAAGAACTCCTATTAGAGGAAACCTAGACTAAGAAAAATAGGTCATGGTTTAAACTCCCTACTTGTTTTAAAACAACAGATAACATTATTGCTCTTAATTCAATCACATGGGCAGCAGGATGTGCATCCCTTGTTCCTCCTCCTTGCAGCTCCAGAAGCATTAACTTTGCATTCCATGCAAGCTAGAATGTTCTGCAGAACAATTGCCAGCTGGACAGAGCAAACAGGGTTGCTTCTTGGCCACCTCTGCTGGGACTGCTCCTCCTACTGGCTTTTGACTGTAACACAGCGAAGTAAATGCCACTGTGATCTTTTTCCAACCCAGTTTCCCTGTGATCAGAAAAGCAGCTCGGTCAGAACCACAATCCCTGAAGCTCAGAATTCCACACTTCAGCCTAACCTCAAGGAGGTTTTTATTTGGAAAGAAGCTGACAATACTATCATCACATTACAATGTACCGTATTATATATTGCAATACTTGAAGGTGGGGGAAAAATATCTCTGAATTGTCTGTGCTATGAATTGCTTCTCTGCATTCATTCTCTCCCCCCTCCCTGTCCTCCACTCACCCTCCCCGCTGGATGGCTGAATTCCTGAAGGAGGCAGAAGGCGCACACAGCTGGGCCTAAGAAAGTTGTATGTATATATGGGTTGTGTGTGTTAAACTATTTACACTGGCGTGTGGGAGGAAGCGAGAGATGTTTTTGCCCCAATGAAGAGCAGGGATAACAGAGGAATGGGAATTGAGAATAATAAATGTTAAGAGCCTCAACAGATGACATTTTAAATGTTTACAAATCACAAAATTTCCATTACTATAAGCAGTGTTATTATAAAGCAGTAAGACACAACATAAAGAGACACACATACACAAATAATCTCCATGCATTTCCTGAATCAGAACAAATGGCGCTAGATGACCCCTAAGATTCTGTCTTAGTCTTACTTCATATGCAGCGTGGCTATTAGTAGAGTTCAGAAAATCCATAAAGCATGAGGACATTTTCCTTTTAAATTGCAACAGATTTCTTCCACAGAATATTATGTTCCAGTGTTCCCTAAAGGCATTTCAACCCCTACAAAGGATCTATTTATATTAAAATATTAAGCTACGATAACATGTTTAACATTTTTTCCTAGTTCTCAATAAAATACATTAGTTCAATGCAGACTCCTTGATTTTTCTAATCACATTTTCTAATCTGCAAAATGTAGTGCTTTGCAATGGATCTCCCAGTCATTAGTGTCAATTAGAGAGGCTCTCCCTCATACCAGATGGTACTGGGAGAACAGAACAAGAGAGTGAGAATAAAGTGTGTTTCTTCAACCCTCCCACATACCACTTTAAACAAAAACTATGTGATTTTTTTAAAGAAAAACTATAGTAAGAGTTGAGAACATAACACCTTGTACTTATGAAGCATCTGAAACCCAGGGAATCCACACAAAAAAAGGAATTGACTAATGACACTCAGAAGCTGAATGTACAAAGTCCATCCAGCAATGATTCTCTTTTACATATGGAACAAAAATGGGAGTCCATGAAGGCAAGGTTCTGTCTTAGTATTGCCTTGTGCTTAATTTTAGAACTTCCATCATTTACAAATGAAGAATCAGCAAATCTTCCTTATTCCTTTCTGTCAATTTGGGATTTGATTCCCAGAACGGCAAGAAAAAATTATGAAATAGCCTCAGCCTTTAAAAGGCCTGATATTTCATTAACTGTGAGCTCTCCATGAATGGGAACCAATAATTACCTATCATTATGAGGTATCTACCTTAGTTATGGGCACACTGTAGACTGTAAACAAGTAAATGATAAATGAATGAATCACTAAACAAATAAATATGGTCCTTTCTGAAATCACCCTTTCTGACCATCCTGGCCACAGTGCTTCTGCATCTGTTTATGACTTCTTGTCTTAGGTTAGTTTCCCTCCAGGAGAAAAGCTGAAGATAATTATTTGAAAATAATAATTTTTTTGGAAAGTGATTCTAGGAAACACAAGTACTGGAGTGGAGAAGTGAGACACGAAAGGAAGTTTATACAAAGTATGTCGGTGAGTTAATCACTGTGGCACACTGCAGAGCTAGGGTGCAGGCACGCTGGGGGCTTCTAGAAGATTCCATAAAGTAAGCTTCATGGTGGTCCCACCCAACACACAAGGAAGATGGGTATTTCTCTGTCAACTTCTGCCCATCATTGGTTGAGGTCTGCTCCTGGAAATGTTAACAAAACAGACATTTCCAGCTTTACACACGTGCACGCACACACACACACACACACACACACACAACTGAGAGTCACAGGGGCTTACAGTTAGGAGCCATTGTTGTGTACAGCATGGTGAGTGCCGAGAAGAAATAGGCAAGGCATCCGTAGCAACTGGGACCCTCCCATAGCACAACCGACCTTGCAGGCTTTCCCCCTACTCTCTATGACAAACTAGACTTCAATTGTGGCAGTCCAAACCAATTACAATTTTACTGTCATTTTGAGACAAATTACCTACACATACAGGTACAGATATGCATGCAAGTAGATGCAGCATTCCTTATGCCTTAAGGAGCAAAACTTTAAATTTACAACTCCTTAATTTGTTTCCCATTCAAACCCCCTGACTCAGGCTGGGCGCCGTGGCTCATGCCTGTAATCCTAGCACTCTGGGAGGTGGAGACAGGAGGATCCCTTGAGCTCAGGTGTTTGAGACCAGCCTGAGCAAGAGCGAGACCCCGTCTCTATTAAAAATAGAAAAATTAGCTGGGCATCGTGGCGTGCACCTGTAGTCCCAGCTACCAGCAACTCGGGAGGCTGAGGCAGGAGGATCGCTTGAGCCCAGGAGTTTGAGGTTGCTGTGAGCGAGACTGACGCCACTGCACGTGACTCAGGGCAACACAGTGAGACTCTGTCTCAAAAAAAAAAAAAACCCACCTGAATCAAAACTAATGTGTAAATATCAGATTATCAAAACAGGTCAATTATTTTAAAAAGAAAGATCATTCACGTTTGTCATTATCCTTTTAAAATCTGTGAAGTCTGTCTGGAAAAATGGGGCATCTCGTGGCAACTCTTGCAGGACGATCATATTCACAGACTGGCCCGATACTGGAAATATTTTTCTAGACCTTCTTAGTCCTACCACTTCAGACACCCCCAGCCAGTTTTTAGGACCCATCATTCCAAAAGACTTCAATAGAATATATTTTATTAGTATTCATAAGTGAGAAATTAACTCCAGCTTGGCACATAGCTGACTTTAGGACTCTCCTTCCTCATCAAAGTAGTTTACCATAATAGCATCTGTAATAACTTGATTTTTTTTCCAGAATTATCCCACATAGTTTCATACTTCACCTTCCTATTGAAAGAGTTTAGAGATCTCAGTATGAAATGACTTATGTGCTATGGTTTGAAGGAGGAACATTCACCAAGTAGGAGTTTTTGGATGGAAGAAATAATCTCAGAAGGTTTCTTATTATGCTACTATACTTGAAGTCCCCGGGCCCATATGGCCCCAACAATCTGTGTCTCTGCCCACGTAGGAACTCCTGATGTGCTTCTGAATGTAGTCAAATGTTCCCTGAACAACACACATATTTAGGGCATTTATTAAAGTCCAACTAGTAGGAACAACCACAGGAGGTAGTTGCTGATGGATATAACAGGTTTTCCAAGTTACAAAGGCTGCTGCTGAATCTCAAATCTGACCAATATCCATGTCACAACTTTAAAACTCATTCCCTTTGCTAATTGTGCAGCCAGGTTATTTCTGTGGACACTCTATTTTTAAAGGTTTTCTAGTCTCCACCCTCTAGTCAAGGTACATTTTGTGATTCCCTTTTCTGTATTTTCTTTTTCTCTTGTTCTATTCTCAATTGAAAATTTATTTTAAAGATTAGAAAAAAATTAAGGCTTGACAAGGTTAATCAAATCGTCCCAGGACACACACACAGTGGCAGAGCCAGAATGCCCATAATGACTGAGGCCAGAGCGTAAGTCCTCGTCCCCTGTGCTGTGTTTGCAGTGGTGACAGGTCACGGCAGTGCCCAAATACACAAGGGGAGGGAGGTTGTCATGGAAATAATAACTAAAACTGGGAAGAAAAGAAGGGATCACAGGAGAAAATAGTAGAGAAATAAGGTAAGAGTCAATGAGTTATAATAGTATTTTGCATATACATGATAATATCTTTTGTCTCAATCTTATCAATGCATTTTGTACATGTAAATTATCCAACATTCATTGAACGGTATTTGTCAGTACCTACGATCATCCATGTACCGTTGTAGGGACTGCAGATACCAAAACAAACCCCCAGGCATCATAGATTTTTCCATGGTAGTGGGGCAGAGAAATAATAGGCAAAAAAATACGAAGCTAATAGAACATCCAGTAGTGAAGGACAGACCACAGTCAAGAAATAATGAACTATTAAATTAATGTATCTAGTTCATTATTCTAGTTCTAGTTCTGGGTTAAGCATCTATTTCATTGTTGAGTTAATGAACTAGATGCTTTTTCAGATAGGCCTCACCGAAAAAATAACACCGAATATCACTTGGTTGTAACTGTTATGCCAAACACTACTTCTGGGAGGTAGAAAGGAAAGAGAGCGTCCTCCTTTTCCTAAGAGGAAATAAAATCCCAGCTCAGTGAAGTGACTTGTCCACTTGTGTCATTACTAAAACCTGGGATGAAACATAAAACTTCAGAGATTCAATTCACTGTTAGTAATCATTGTGTTAGCTACTTTGTTTTTTTTATCCATGATTTCATTTGTCCCAATTGGCTAGACAACTCTTATATCATCCTCCAATTTTTTTATACTGCTAGGCAAACTGAGGGAAAAACAGATTATTAAGAAACTTACCGTAAAGTCAGAGAAGGAACAGTCTGAGTCTCAAATAGAGTTCAGTCTCCAAACCTCCGCTTCTGTGTTCTTACCACACCCTCCAGTCCTTCCAATGGATCAACAAGCTTCTAGTAAATATTGATTTCACCTTCCTCCAGTAGTAATTTAAAATAGTGGATATATTTCAACAAGTGTCGCCCACCATCCACTCAAGCTTCTTAAAAAAGAGCAGTGCTATATTTCAAAGGCATATATGAACAAATTTCTTACCAGTGTGTCATGTGCATCATTCATGAATATTTATTGATTTTTCTAGAGACTTAGGTTTTCAAAAATCACAGATCCTTGTAAGAATCTGATGAAGGCTATGAACAGTCTCCCCAGATAAATGCATAAAATCTACGGACATTCCCAGGCACTTTAACATATATTATTGAACCCACTGGGGTCAATGGGCCTCCAAGTTAAAAATGTTTTGATGAGGACTAATGTAATTTTGGGCCCACACATCCCATAAAAGCAAACAAATTTGCTAGCTGCCCTTAGTTACATTTTCTGGGTTTTCAAATGAATGCAGTGTTCATCAAGAGAATAAGAGGAGGGGGCCAGAGAGTGCACATACTCATAAGGGGGGGACACAGGACCTGAGTCACATGGCCTTGGCTTATTCTGTGAGCTTTATGTCCTTGGACATAATGCTTAATGTCTTTGAACTTAGCTTCCTTATCACAAAATGTGAAAATAATTACCAAGCGACTTTTTTTTATTCTTATTTCAGCATATTGTGGGGGTACAAAAGTTTAGGTTACCTATATTGCCCTTGCCCCCCCACCCTCCTGAGTCAGACCTTCAAGCGTGTCCATCCCTTAGACAGTGAGCATCGCACTCATTATGTATGTATACACCCATCCCCTCCCCCACCCACATCTGCCCAACACCCGATCAATGTTGTTCCTAAATTTGCTCTTAGGTGATGATCAGTGAAACCAATTTGATGGTGAGTACACGTGGTGCTTATTTTTCCATTCTTGGGATACTTCACTTAGTAGAATGGGTTCCAACTCTTTCCAGGAAAATACAAGAGGTGCTATATCACCATTGTTTCTTATAGCTGAGTAGTACTCCATGATATACATATACCATATTTTATTAATCCACTCATGTATTGATAGGCACTTGGGTTGTTTCCACATCTTCGCAATTGTGAATTGTGCTGCTGTAAACATTCGGGTCCAGATATCTTTGTTATAGAATGTCTTTTGTTCTTTTAGGTAGATGCCCAATAATGGGATTGCTGGATCGAATGTAGGTCCACTTGTATCTGTTTAAGGTATCTCCATATTGCTTTCCACAGGGGTTGCACTAGTTTGCAGTCCCACCAGCAGTGTATGAGTGTTCCTGTCTCTCTGCATCCGTGCCAACATTTGTTGTTATGGGACTTTTTGATAAAGGCCATTCTCACAGGAGTTAAGGGATATCTCATTGTGGTTTTGATTTGCATTTCCCTGATGATTAGAGATGTTGAGCATTTTTTCATATGTTTGTTGGCCATTCTTCTGTCTTCTTTTGAAAAATTTCTGTTCATATCCTTTGCCCACTTTTTGATAGGGTTGTTTGATTTTTTCTTGCTGATTTTCCTGAGTTCTAAATAGATTCTAGTTATCAGTCCTTTATGGGATGTGTAGCATGCAAAGGTTTTTTCCCATTCTGTAGGTTGTCTGTTTGCTCTTGTGACAGTTTCCTTGGCTGTACAGAAGCTTTTTAATTTGATCAGGTCCCACGTATTTATTTTTGTTGTTGCTGTAATTGCCTTTGGGATATTCTTCATAAATTCTTTGCCTGAGCCAATGTCTATAAGAGTTTTTCCCACATATTCTAATAGTTTCACACCTTAGGTCTGTTATCCACCATGATTTGATTTTTATGAGAGGTGAAAGGTGTGGGTCCTGTTTCAGTCTTCTACATGTGGCTCTGCAGTTTTCCCAGCACCATTTATTGAATAAGGATTCTTTTCCCCAGAGTATGTTTTTGTCTGCTTTGTCAAAGATTAGATGGCTCTATGAGGATGGTTTTATATCTGGATTCTCCATTCTGTTCCACTGGTCTGTGTCCCTGTTCTTGTGCCAATACCAAGCTGTTCTAATAACCACAGCCTTGTAGTATAGTTTGAAGTCTGATAAATTAATACCTCCCATTTTGTTCTTATTGCTTAAAATTGCTTTTGCTAAATGGGGTCTTCTCTGGTTCCACACAAAGTGTAAAATTATTTTTTCTATATCTGTGAAAAATGATGTTGGTAATTTAATAGGGATTGCATTGAATCTGTAGATCACTTTGGGTAGTATAGACATTTTAACAATGTTGATTCTTCCGATCCATGAGCATGGTATGGTTTTCCACCTGTTTACGTGCTCTGTGATTTCCTTCCTCAGTGTTTCATAGTTCTCCCTGTAGAGGTCTTTTGCCTCCTTAGTTAAATGACACTGAGATCAAGAAGATGGTGGATGAGAAAAATCACCAGCCAGGGTGTCTCTGCAAGAAAGACAGATTTTAGAAGAAAGTGGAAAAAAATAGGCAGACAAACATAGATCAGACGAGGGTTGGAAGGGAGAGTGCCTGAAACTACAGGCAACTCCACAGGAAGAAGCTGCGGAGGAGAACTGGAAGGAGAAAGGCCCCCGGAGAGGTTTGGAGACCAGCAACAAGGGTAGGTGAAGCAGCTACATTTCCCCTCACTTGCGCTTTGGACTGCGGGTGGGCTCCTGAGCGGAGAGACCTGTCCACACCAACCCAGAGATGGCCACCGCCAATGAGCCATGAGCCTCTTTCGGACAGGGCACCAGGCTCCCATCTCCATGGGGCACCTTCTGGTCCGCAGACCGGAGCCAACCGACGTGCCATATTGCTTCATTCTCCCCTCCCCCTTTGTCTACTGGCCACTGCCAAGAGAGACAATTTAGCCACCACCCATAGACATCTGCAGGGAACCGGACCTCTCCTTTTGGGGACCTACAGCAGACTGAGGGGTATTCAGATTGCGAGCTCCCTACCCACCCACCTTCCCAGATGCTGCTTGCCTGGTGACTCCAGGAGAGCGGGGCAAATCATACCAAACATTTTAAATCAGATAATGTGTGTGAAGTATTCAAGACACTGTCGACACATCTCTAAATACTCCATCATTGATCATCGTTTGGTTTATTGCTATCGTCGCCATGGTGGTGGTATGACACTCAAGGAGTCTTACATGAATAGGTTCCTATACTTCAATGTGATAGAATTTTGACAAACACTTTTATTTCAGATGAGAAATTATTACCAAACAGAAAGTTCCAAGTTTGGCCAGAAGGAAAAGCACAGAAATGATCACAAGTTAAATCTCCACGAGTTGTACAAGATATTTTGTAAGAATAGAATGTTATTTAATTGAAATAAGGTATAACTAAACACAAAGACAGTAGCTGATATTTCAGAATAGTTTTTAAATATTTTAAAAATTTGTTTTGTGAGCAAAACACATTTATATACATGAGGTTTAAATTGGACACCTTTTTCATTATCAGGATTATGTCTCTACATTTTGAAACATTAGGCAATGCTAAAAAAGGATTAGCAGAAAGGAAAGAGTACCCCCAAAATATTTTCCACAGCATCTGGGGATATGCTAAACAGCATCTGAACAAAGATAGCTGACTTTTCACTGCCCCTTCTGATACATTTGGATTTATCTACGAGAAAGATGAGACAGTCAGTGTTTATATATTTGGATATATTTGTTTTAAATATTTACACCATACAAACCACTTAAGCATTTTGAGGATGGTTTGTAAATTCCTCATAAACTTTCAGTTCAAATGAAATTCATTGAAAATGTCAGCATAAGTGAAACCATTTGTTGACCAGAATGAGCCTTATGTTATCAGGAAGATGGGAAGTAAGGCAGTGTGTAGGTACAGATAGTCATTCTAACTGAACTCATGTTTCTCAGCCATAAAATGAGATACAGTTGAGCTCATCAGAACTGAGTTTTCAGTACTTCTAAAAGGAGGCTCATATTTGTTCCCATGACCCCGTCTTCATTGTCACCACCATAGGACAGAGACTGCAGGTTGTCCAAACACATGCTCATCCTCTTACTTAGTTAATAACAGAACCCAAATTATCACTAGGAATCAACACTCCTGGCCGCTTGGAAACCAGATATGACCACTTAATATTTGGCTGGCAAAACATAAAGAGAAAGTGGTTTGCAAGACTTCTGGGATGTAGAAAGAGGGTATGTTCTTTGTCTCCCATTCCATGTCCTTACTGCCTGCGATATGGACCTACTGGGAGAATTTGCATGGCCTCTTGTTGGTTCCTGGGTGGCATTCTAGGCAAAGGAAGGCAATAAAATAAGTGGAACCTAGGAATTTGATGAGTGGGGAGTCACTGCACTAGTCTAGGACCACCTACCTCAGGATATTAAAGTGGCAAACTTCTACCTGTTGCTTTCCTATAATTTATAACAGCCACAAATTCCAACTTCTGTTATTTTTGATTAGCAAATTTTGAAACAGATTTTACTTACCTCAAACTTAATACCTGGCTTTCGCATTATTGCCCACCATTCTTTTATGCACTTGTTCAAAAAATATTTAAGAAGGAACATACTGTGTGCCGGTTACTGGGCTAGCAGCTGGTGCTTGATCAAGGAACAGAATAGAACACAATTATGGAGCTTATAGTCTAGCAGGGGAAACAAGCATTAAACAAAGAAGCCAACAAATAAATATAGAATTATCCACTGTGGTGTGAAAAAGGAAATTATGTGAGGAAAGTTAAAACAAAGTCTTGCTCGAGACTGAAGTTCCGAGCAGGCTTCTCTCGAAATGATATTAATTGAAACCAAAGGATGCACGGAGTTACCAGAAAGGGAGTTAGAAGAGAAGAGCCTGAGAAAATAACAACAGCCAGAGAAGAATTTAATTCATTTCAGGAACTTGAATAAAGTCCACAGGAAGTCAGTGTGATTGGAGATTAAAGGATAAAGTAAGGAGAGGCAAGAGATGCCCCTCCCGAGGACACGTGGAATAGAAACTGCTGGTCATGTTGATTTGAGATTTTGCTCCAAGGACAATGAGGAGGGATTGGAGAATTATAAGCAGAGCACACACTTAACTTTTTTGAAATATCATTCTTGTAATGGGAAAAGTGAAAAGGAAGGGCAAGCGTGAAAGGTGAGAAGAGTGGATGGGTGTCTTTGGCAGGCATCCAGGTAGGAAGTCCATGACTTGGACTAGAAGTGATGGCAGGGGAGATGAACAAAAGTGTGCATATTTGAAATCTATTTTTCTAGAAGAATTGACAAAATAGGGGGAAAAAAAGATTAAACATAGAGGTAGTCAGAACAAGGGCATTATGTTATGAGCACCTGGGAGGAAGGAGGTACGATTTCCTGGAAATACAGAAGCCTGGAAAAGAAGAAGATTTGGAAGGAAATCGAGAATTTATCCTTAAACCAATTGAGTTTTACCTGTTTGAGAGACAGCCAAGTGGGAATGTCAAGTAGGATTTTGGATAAACAGGCAGAGCACTTAGGAGAGTGACTTACAAAATTGCAGGCAAATTTTATCTCTTCCCTGTTCAAAAGCCTTCAGTGCCTCTCATTGTCTACAGGTGTGGAAACATCCAGACTCCTAAGTGTGGTTTTCTACTCCATTTATGATTAAGCATTAACCCTCTCTTCCAGTTACATATCCTACCAAGCCCTCCAAATGCCCTACGTCCTGGTCACACCGGTTCCTGAACCATCAGTAATTTTCACAACTGTGTGCCTTCTTTGTTGATACTGTCTGCAGCCAGTATACAGCTTCTACCCCTGCCTCCATCCCATATTTTTAGCCCAAAAATGCTGCTCACTTTTCAAGGCCCAATTCAGATCCCAAATCCTCTGAGTTTTTCCTAATTCCTCTATAATCTTCCTTCCTTAGTATGATGTTGTTAGTCTACTTACCTCTCAGTATGCAGGAAATATTTAACTGTCTTATATTTTCCAGACTGAATGTGGTCTCTGTTCCAAGCTCTTATTCTACCTGATGACAAAACAAAACAAAACAAAACAAAACACAAAACAACTTTAGGCAATTCCAATTTTCCTAGTGGTTCGTTTTTCCAACATAATAGGTTTAACGCAATGACCAAAATGTTCTCAATTTAAGATTGTTTCAGTCGCTTCAGCATCCCACACTGCTTTCTTTTTTCTCTAAAGGGATTAATTTCATTTCCTAGGGTACTTACAGGGTAAGAAAGCACTGGGGAGTGGGTTACTTGTCTTATAACATGCTCCATATCAATCAATGTTTCTTTATTTCTTTTAACGTCTAGTTATCACCCCCATCTTTTCTGGTCCCTCTGGTTAACGTGTCCTTTCCCTCTGCATCCTCCTTGTCTCTAACTCGAGTCTATTCCAGGATTATAGTCCCTCTTACTTTTTCTGCAACAGCACAGAAAAAAATGTGCCATCTCCCATGTTGACACAAGCTCAGAAAATTTGTTGGGATTGCCTCGGCCACCAGGATTCTTCCCTGGAGGCACATACACCCTAGACATCCATTGCAGAGATATCCCCACTCGAGGGAAATCTGCTGAGATGCTGCCAACCCCAGACTTCCAGCCAAAAAAAAAAATCCTCCCACATCTGCGCTATTCTCCAATTCCCTAAAAGAGTTATCTGGGGCTTTTATCGTTTGTCCCCTCCTCCAAGGTTTTCAGACCCAGATTCATTGCTCATAGACCTCTTCTGATTCACTTGGCCCTCTGTCACTATTCTTCCCAGTCTAGGGTACTCTAATCTCTGAGTGAAAAGTAGACCTGTTCTCCACGTGTGCCCTTTTAAACACATTGTTCAGAACACGAACTTCCTTCCAAGACTCCTACAAGCCTACCCATTTGAAATTCAAAAATTCTGGATCTAACACATCACAGATCTTGGCTCACAAAACTAATTACCTCCCTCATGAGTCTAAAAAGTCAATTTGGATATTCAAAAACCAAAAATTTGGCTCATGTCCCCCCTGTGTTCCATGTAATCATTCTCTTGAAGCCATGCTTGGCTCTAAGGGATTGGGACTTCTCCTGGGAGTGAGGGAATGATCCAGTTTATGAAAATCTCGACGTTTAATTCCACCAGGGGTCTTCATTAGAAAAGTTCATTCTACCTGTGTGATAGTTCCCTCTTTTCGAATCATCCCCCTGCTTCGAGAGAGGTGGTCTTTGAGGTAGTTAAGAGAGCCATAGCTGGTAAGTCAGGTGGCTTGAATTTAAATCTCAACTCCAGCACGCACCAGCTGAGAGGCTTTGGGCACTTTGATTACCCTTTCTAAGCTTCATTTTCTTTATCTGTGATGTTAATTGTACTAAAATTCAAAGGACTGTTATGAGGATTAAATTACATAATCCATATAAAGCACCTGTAGTATTACCTTGAACTGTAACTAGGAAGAACTCAAAAAAATGTTACTTTTATTTATTATTGGCCAAAAAAGTATTCCCTGAGTTTCAGAGCAAATAAGACCATATGGTTCAATCTAATCCAACACTATCAACCTGTAGAAGAGGAAAACAATTTTCCAAAGGACATACAGCCTGGACTCAGTCTCCTGACTCTTCTACATCATTCTCTTGTTTTATCTGTCACACAGTAATTACCACTTCACTTAGCTGAGTGATCGTGAAGTCTGATTCTATTTGAGTGATTATATTATATTTATTAGTAACAATTACCACCACCAAAAGATATACAAAAGGATAATTTTGTTAGTGAACATCGATACTAAAAATATGCAAGAACCTTTGGCTAGATCAGAATACTCAAGTATTCTTTGAACAGTTTTCTTTCTCTATGAGCAAGATGCGCTCAAAAGATACTAAGAACTACAAATAAATGTAGTTCTATTGCTGGCTTGAGCTTCAAAGTTAATTCCACACCCTTTTATTAATAAAAAAGTTTCTTAAACTCTAGTTCTTACCTTCAGGAATCTAGGAATTCTCTGAATTTAGAAAATGTTTTCCCTTTAATGATAATCTAGGAATTAATAAAGGAATGTTCTGGGTCAGTATTATTTCTGCTTTATAACAGAATGGGGCCTTCATTTAGAATTTATGTATACAGTGCACAGGAAAACGGTGCCAAGAGATTACATTAAGTGAGATTGTTAATGTATATATGTTGGTTACATGTTTAGTATGTCTGAAGGAAAGTTTGAATGATTGAAAAATGAGAGTAATCATTCCACATTTATTTTGTGTATATTGCTTGTTGTACATGGAAAATATTACATTATGTTTGTGTGCCAATGGGTATCATCACTTAATAGGAAAAAATTGACAATGCAGAGAAGAGGTGATATATTTACAGGAGAAAAATTTCTTGAGTAAAAGAAAATGAGTGACACCAAGTACATCAGTATAGTGCCTTCAATAAGAGCAGGAGTATGGGATGTAGGTAACAGGAGGGATGATAGACTATATAGATGTGTTTGCATTTGATAAATTTGGTGGCAGAAAGATAAATTTTCTTCTTACTGCTTGACTATTTTCAGTGAAATAAAAGCAAAGCCATTGGCTGAGTCAATTTGGAGATGGGGAGATGGTGAGAGTGAATTGATTGGGGAATATAGTGGCTACTGCCTGAAAGTGCTGAGAACACACTTAAAGTGTAACCTAACTCACAAAAATGTTCCTCCAATAAATAGAAGGAATTAATGACAGAAAAAAGAGATTATGAATAAAAATGCAACAAGACTGCAGCACTAAAATATAAAATGGTGACAAAAGTGATTTTTATACTTTTTATATAATAACAAGGTACAGGATGGATAAAGAACACTAAAAACACTCAGATGGACACTGGCCTTACAGAGGTTCTCTGCTGCAAGTTTATGATGTGCTGGAGAAAAACGGGAATAGCAAAGTCATCCACTAAATGGCTCAGACAACTGACAGGTATAGGAAGTGACAGAAAAGCCAAGCCAGGAAATATAGACAAATGCTTCTGGACATATACGAGAGGCATCAAGACAAAAATCAGTGTTTGAAATAGCTGGCAGCAAGTGAAGATCCTGCTGTAACTGACATCCTTGAGATGTTTGCTCAATTTCCAAAAAGAGAATACCAAAACCCTAAGCATTTGTTAGAGGAAAAAGGAAAAGAGTGGTTCTGACCATTGAAAGAGATTTTTACAAATAATAAAGCATAGCAAGGTAAGAGTGAATGTTTAGGCACACTGAGGAACTGCTTAGCATGTGGATATAATTTACAAAAAAAGGTTTCTTTAAGTAAATTGAAAGCTGGAATCAGTGGGGCCATTTTGTCTTTATGGTGCCAAATCCATGTTCAAGAATGACAAGGGCTGGGCACAGTGGCTCACCCCTGTAATCCTAGCACTTTGGGAGGTCAAGGTGGGAGGGTCACTTGAGCCCAGGAGTTCAAGACCAGCCTGAGCAAGAGCGAGACCTCCATCTCTACAAAAAATAGAAAAATCATGGTGGTGCACGCCTATAGTCCCAGCTGCTTTGGAGGCTGGGGCAAGAAGATCGCTTGAGCCCAGGAGTTTGAGGTTGCAGTGAGTTATGATGACACCACTGCACTCTATCTAGCCAAGGCAACAGAGCAGGACTATCTCTAAAAAAAAAAAAAAAAAAAAAAAGTAGGGGTGATGACAGTGAAATAGCAAAGACTCTATAAATTTTGCTTTGGTGCTTATTAAAAAGATTTTACAAAGAATACCAATCCCAAATCATCTTAACAGACAAATAAGAAGTATAAACAATAGATAGAGACACTGGTTGTTTTAGATTAGTTGATAGATATCAGTAAAGCACAAACACTGAATCTCCAACCAAAATTTTGAGAAGACCATAAATATAAATAACATAAATCAAGATTAAGGTACATGATCATGATAGTACAAATAGCAACTTTCAGAGAAGCAGAGGCTTGCCAAGATCTGCCCCAACTCTCAGAGAGTTTCCAGAAATAGCAATAGAGCACATGCAGTGAAACTGACCTTTCCTCCATGGCAGGAAAGTTCTAGGCATAATGCTATTTTCAGAAATGCAATCTATTGAGATCAAGGCAACATTAGCCGTCACTAATCTACTAGAGTTCTTTGGGAAGGACAAATAAATGGTTGGACGAGGAGGAACTGGTAGATTAATTGTTTTTGACAGGAGAAATTCTCAAGATGTTATTAAGCCTCTATGATAGAATCAAATTTTGTTGGCAAGGCAAGCAATGAAGTACTTTTTTTTTCTAAAGTCCCTGCAAAATAGCCAGTTGAACACAGACTTCTAATACACCTCACCTCAAACCCATTCCAGATCCCAAAGAAAATTACCAAAACAACATAAAAATAAGAAGCCACACGTGAAAATATCAATAGGTACTATTTACACTCCACAAAATATGTCCTGAGAAAGAACTACGATATATAATGAAATTTGGTGAAAAAGATGTCTTAGGACTCCTTTGCTTGAGAATACAAGGAAGCAAGTAGAGGAGATTTTGATATATCTAATTTGAAAATATGGGAGCTGGAGTTGAGAACAGGCCATAGTATATACTGGATCCACTCCTCTTGGCTCAGTCTCCCCATGGAATTGCCACAGCAGTATGTCACAGACAAGCGCTATGCAGCCTCACCAAATGCAAGGACAGCAGGGCTTCCACCTACTGTAAGGAGGCCAGGTACCATCATACCATACACTGGTAAAAACTGAAGTAGTACAGCACCATCCCCTTCTCTCTCATTCTATAATGTCCCATCCCTTCTCCAGTGAGCCAATAAATAAACGAGCCAGAGTTTCATGTTCTGTCATCAAGTAACAGCTTCACTTTTCACAGCAACCCCTAAAAGTTCCGTACATTTCTCAACATCCAATTTGAAGCTTGGACTTTCCTACAGAAAAGGTCTCTTTTCTACTTCTCTGGTTGGCATTTAGAAACCACAAACTATGTTCTGAACTGCAATGTAAAAGCTCTTTCCTACAAAATGTAAAATGCCAAAGTGATATTTACAGAACTCTGAATATCTTCCTCGTTGAATTTAGAACTGTCATATGTTAGGGCAAGAAGTCACTCCTTAGTAGTGCTGAGGGGAATTAGAACAAAGTCAAATAAGTAAATTTCCAGGTGCAGGTCCGCCTCGCCACTGCAAATGTCTCTGCTGAGAAAAGTCAACTAAGAAACAAGGATGTCATGGCAAGACCTAAGGAATCATTTTTCCTTTGATACATGGAAACTAGGCCTTGGGATGAAAATTTACCAGAATTTTGTCAACATACAACTTAAAAACATGATGGCTGTTAGACTTATCTTGGCATCCTTATCTGTAAAACGAAAATAATGCCCTTACATACAGTATTGACAAGACCCTGTGCCTTCTCCATAGAAGTCCTCATTAAATATTAGTTCTCTTCTCCATCACAGATTACTAAAGGAGCTAAGACGTGTCTACACAAAACAAATTAGGCAGACTGTACACCATTCTATAAAACAAGTATAAATACACATTAGAAAGGCAATAAGCATGTCAAGCATTATATTTGGGTGGTTCTAGGTGATGGAAAAAAGGGGAGTGGCAGAATTAGAAAACCATGTGACACGTTTGAAAGAGAACAAGATACGTTTAAGAAATAGAAATAGTAGTTTGCCAGCCGAGTAAGCTACTTTTAAAAAGAGCTCATAGGAAATAAATCTGGAAAGGTGGCTTTGTACTAAGTTATAGTCGATGTTGACAATTTGGAAGAGCCCTCCCAAAATATTGATCTAAAGCTGGTAAGTAATAGGACACTCTAGTTTAATGGGTTGCTTTTTTTGTTTTATTTTTATCTGAATGACTATGGAAGGCCTTAGGAAAAACCCATCTGGAGGTTGAGTATAGACTGAATTAGAATACAAGCAGCTATGCAAGGAAGGAGATCAGTGGGGAGCTGCTGAGAACAGCCCAGGTGATGGTGGTATGCACCAGGGTGGATGCAGAAAAACTAGAAAATAGCAGAAAAATGGGACAGACCGATCAGTGGTGGCTATAAGGGAGGACTCACAACTGGCTGCATGTTAATCTCAAAAGAGAACAAGTAAGCTCGGTGCGGTGGCTCACGCCTGTAATCCTAGCACTCTGGGAGGCTGGGGCGGGAGGATCCCTTGAGGCCAGGAGTTGAAGACCAGCCTGGGCAACAGAGTGAGACCCTGTCTCTACAAAAAAATTTAAAAATTAGCCAGGTGTGTTGGTGCAAGCCTGAAGTCCCAGCTACTCAGGGGACTGAGGCAGGAAGATTGCTTGAGCCCAGGAGTTTGAGGTTGCAGTGAGCTATGATGACACCCTGCACTCCAGCCTGGGTGACAGAGCAAGACCTTGTCTCAAAAAAAAAAAGTAAAAGACATCTCTTAGATATCAAATTCAAGTAACTAGGAAAATAGCAATATCCTAGCCAGAAGAAGGAACAGTCTTGTTAGGAAACGTGATGAGTTTAGGTTCTCACATGGTGAGTTTGAAGTGTGAAGACATCAAGGTGGTCATATTCCGTAGCTGGCTGAAAAAAAGAATCTGAAATACAGAAGGACCCTCAGGGCTGGAGATACAAATTCAAGAGTCAATAAAGGTGAAAGGTAAAGACACAAATGTAGATGAGTTCAAAAGATAAGGAGAAAGAGGACTAAAGGCCTAGATTTTAGGAAATGCCTACAGTTAGCAGGAGGAAGAAAAGCTATTTGAAGAGATTAACGAGCTTATGGAATAGGGGGAAAATCAGGATATCACGTTTTACTGTGATATTGTATTGCATAGCCCTTAAGAAATTAGGAAGACTAAGGCTTCAATGTTGGCTCTCCTTCTTCATGTGAATAATAGGGATCATAATGGTGACATTCCCCATAAATTTGTGTGAGATGAAATCCAATAATGCAAGGTAAACATTTAATAGCATTCTCAGTACAGAGTCACTATTCAATAAATTGTAGTAATAAAATAATAATAAAATAGTAAGATTTTTCCAAAACAATAAAAATGTGAAACTGATGAGTTGTGTCATGATAGTCCCCATTTTTACAGATCTGAAAAAGAAGCCAGAAATGTTAAGAATCTTTCGATAAAAGATGGCTCCAGGCTCTGTCTGACTTTAGAATACTTTCTTACCTGGTAATAATTAATCATTAGTGATGCAATTTGTACTCAAATTCCAATAGTTAAGATCTATTTAAGTGTGTATATTCCTCCTTGCTTTCTGAAATTTTTGTTTCTGCTACACAAACTTGGTTTCGCTCAGAAACCTGAAAACAGTAGCTTAAAATAGCATTTATTGTCAAACATTAATGTGGGTACTATTAATTAATTTATTATTATTAATGCACATATTTGGTCTCTAGTACCCATACATTTTGCCTCTAAAATGTTGCCTAGACAGCTTAAATTTGTTTCACTGTAGTGCTCCAGGGTTTATAAGAAAAGTGCTAGAAATTGTGTTGGTTTGTTTGTGAAGCATTTATATTCAGGACTTCCATTCTGAGATTAAATTGGGAAATGAATGAACTAAACTAATACCATTAGCTCTCCCTCGTTTTGACACCTGCTTTGCTAGGATTTAAAAATATTCTCAACAAAGGCAAGTACATCAACCACCCAAAAGAATAAACCCTTTTTATTATGTTAACTATTAACCCCTTAAACCAACGTAGGGAAGGATAGAAAACTGAAGAGAAACATATGTAAATCAACACATCATATGTATACACCTATAAACTAATTAAATTGATTAAATTTCTACCATTTTTTTTTTTTTTTTTTGAGACAGAGTCTCTGTTGCCCTGGGTAGAGTGCCCTGGCGTCAGCCTAGCTCACAGCAACCTCAAACTCCCGGGCTCAAGCTATCCTCCTGCCTCACCCTCCCAAGTCACTGGGACTACAGGTGTGTGCTATCACACCCAGCTAATTTTTTTCTATTTTTAGTAGTTCCAGGCTAATTTTTCTATTTTTAGTAGAGACAGGGGTCTCACTCTTGCTCAGACTGGTCTCGAACTCTTGAGCTCATGATCTTCCCACCTCGGCCTCCCAGAGTGCTAGGATTACAGGCAGGCGTGAGCCACCGCACCTGGCCTACTCTTAAATTCTCTAAGAATATATTTTTCAAAATCTGATAAATACCAACCAATATGCTCTTAACAAGAGACACACCTAAATCATAAGTGAAGGTCTAATTAAAAAGATATGTCAGCAAACACTACTCAAAAAAAAAATACTTGATAAAGCCCTATTAATATAGAACAAAAAAAAGCTCTAAGGCAAAAGAACTTCAAGACTTCAAGAGATATTGAACATTATATGAAAATAAATATTTCAAATTACCAGGAAACTAGCTATTTTAAATGAGTATGTTCTTAATAACTTAGCTTCAAAATTAAAAAATCAACCATTATAAGTGAAGATTTTTAATATGCCTCTTCCAGTGCCTGATAGATTAAGCAGACAACAAACAAGAACAACAATAACAACAAGAACAGTCAAAGGAAACTTACTCGCATCAACATGGATCGTTTCAGAAGCATAAAGATGAGTAACGAGGAAATCACACAGAAGGCAGATTAGTAATTACACAGGGTTGGGGCTATGGAAAAGAATAGGAAGTGACCGCTGATGAATATGAGATTTCTTTTGGAGCCAGTTAAAATGTTCTAAAATTAAATTGTGTCAATGGCTGCGTAATTTGTGAATATGCTCAAAAACCATTGAATCGGATACTTTAAAGGGGTGAATTTTATGGTATGTGAATTATATCTCAATAAAGTGGTTTTTTTTACAAATGTCCCAGAAAGATGCCCAGAGTGTGATATCATGACTTTACATTTTAAAAAATATATTGCTCATGGCAATAAACACATACACAAGGTAATGATAAGTGCAAAATCAAAATTGTGCTGTCTCTTATCCCTGCTTTCAAGCCAAAAGAGTGTCACAAAAACAGAGCACACAGGAACTACCACAGTGATGCTTCACTGTTCTGGTTGGGTGCCTCCATGATTTTATTGTTATACTTTAAATTTTTATACGTTGCAGCATGTTCTTCCATTTGTATACACTATTTCATAATTTAAAAACACATATCTGGTTTCATATCAATTCTCCTCATTTGTCCATTCAACCTAAGTAAATATATGGTAAATAATTGTTCTTTTAAACACAACATCACACATGTTATTTCACTTTAACCTCACAACTAACTGAGTTGGGGGTTCAAATATCATGATTCCATTTTACAAATGAGGAAGTAAAAAATATATATATATATATCCAGTTGAGTTGATGTGTAGAGAGTCATTGAATGAACACATAAATTCTTGTTGGTGGCGGAACCAGGACCCATGTCTTCTGATACTAGTTCAGCGCATTTTCTAATACAACCGAGCCATGCTTTGTTGTTGTTTGTTTCTTTAATTTTCTCCTCCAGAAAAATTCTGTGAGGATACTAAAAATAATTTTAAAAATAACCAGCCATTCATTGAGTCCACAGTATAAGGCAGGATCTCTACTCTCATCATGTCATTTAATCCTTTAACAACTTTGTGAGTATTGATATCCTGATGTCACAAGTGAGGAAATGGAAAAATAGAGAAATGTTTACTTACCTAAGATTATACAGTTAATAAAAGACGTGATTCCAAAACCCAAGTTTGTATGGCAGCAAAACCAACATTTTCAACCAGGACAATATATTATCTGGCTAGAATTTAATCCCAAAGTATTCACTGCAATTTGGGGGGGGGGGCGTATCAAAAAAGTTTTGTAATATTTATGACAAGACAGTAAATGCATGTAATTGACAGTATATAACAATAATACAAAATCTGGTAGTTTAGGATCTCGTCTCCTATTTACCTGCCTTTAAGTAAATAATGTAGGCATTACCAAGAACACTGCCCACATTCATTTCTTGAAATGATGAGTATAGTTCCTAAATTTTTAATTTTACATATCATTTTTAACATGAAACTTCTAAACTTCACTTCATTAGTATACTTTCCAATGCCTGGAATAAATAAATGTCTGAGTTTGGGACTTAAATTAATTTATTTTAAGTTGTAGTTTAATTGTTGTCTTTAATGAAATGTCCTGAATTGGAATAAGAGATGGGGGACTGGGCAAAAGACAGGCGCTGGGCTTCCAATAGGACATGAAGCTATTGGGTTCAGACCACGAATGTAAATCAAGGCACAGCTTAAATCACAGAATTTGTAAAACATCTATTTTTTAAAAATATATTTGATTGTGAGTCATGCAAACATACTTTTGGATATATAGGTGATTCACAGAGACTATCTGGCTTTTCCGTAGGGCTACTATAATGAGAAAATGTGTTACCTGGTCCTTCTAAGAGAGAGTCGCTATTAACCCTTGTCCCAGTGCTGAATATCAAGCTCAAACCTGGGCAAATCAAATCTGAATGTTTAAGATTTAAATAGCTTTGCTAATCATGACTTTTTTAAAAAATGTGTGAGGTGCACCAACAGAACTACAACATCTGTGATTTTCAGCTGTATTTGGTGGTACTGATGAAGCGAGAAATTTGTTTTCGAATAACACAAGCTCCACCCCCCCGGCCCCCCACCCCCCCGTTAAGTTTTTTTGTGCCTCTGCAAAGCGGTTGACTGTTCTCATCCGTCTTGAGAATAAGGCAATATAGTATGGTCTGCTAAACACATGAATAGCATATAGTCAACAGAAGATTCAGACTTACACTTTGTAATTATTCTGTGAAAATTTTATGATCACTTCAAAATTATCAAGCTTGTTTAATCATTCTGACATAATTAAATGATAAGACATACTCAAATGATAAGACATAATCAAATGATAAAGAAAATACATAACTGTACAAAAGATCAAATACTGTGTTTTTAAATAAAAGACTTTAAAAGGAGTGTTGGTATATTCTATGTCAGTGGCCTATCATATTGATAAAGATATTAGAATTTCCTTTGGATTACACTTCATTAAGATCAGCAAAATAATTACTTTGGTAAAATGCCTAGAAAGTATTTATGTATGTTTGCTCTAGTCTAATGTGTATGCTCAGTTTCATATTATTGTTTCTTAGCGTATTTAATCTATTAGGGTCTCCTTTCATTAATGAATACATTTTAATTCTATTTGACTAACCTAGAATATAAACTGTAGATATATTACAGGATGAAAAATGAACAGGTAGTAATCCCAGAGCTCAGTATAAAATGAGAAAGAAGATAAAATATAAAAGTTTAAAATCAAAAATTAGATTTAACCCTTTAAAATATATTCATGTATATTCATGTAAAATAAATGCATTTATGTCAAATAATTCTAGGACTGGAAGAGTGTAGGGGTCAGAGAGTTCTGACATGAAGTGAGACTTCACAATGACATTTGGAATTGTCTAAGGCAGAAAGCAGGGGCACCCTGCATGACATACGTGACAAGCTCTTGGTGACCAGGCCATACACCCTGCCAGGACTCCTTGTCTGAGGGATGAAGAGGAGATTCAGTTTTACAGGAAAACTCAAAGGCTATATTTTGCTCGCTTTCTGGAATTGGATACTGGAGAACCAGGGAATACTGTTTGCTTCCTGTTGCTTCCATGATGTGGGAATAGAGAAAATAGCAGACTTCTGTATTGGTGAAGCCACAGGGCACACAAGCTTAAGCTGAGGAGGGCAGAGCCACTGGGTGTCCCAGATGTCCAAATGCTACTGTGGTGACAGCAGTGAACTCAAGTTTTCGTAACTTTAGGGGCAGACTTGTAGCTCTTTTGCATGGCGAGAAGGACGCTGGGGCTCCTAGTGAAGCCTTAGACGTATCTGCCCTAACGAAGGCCAAGGTCAGAGGGAAGGTAGCTGTACTGGAGGTTCTCAGAGGCTGTGGCTTCTGGAGCAAACTGATCAATTGCAATGGAGGCCCTTGAGGACGACATAAACCCCAGTAAATTCATACTGAGGGATTGCAAGGTGAGCTTTAGAATCGTGACATCTGCGAATGTATCATGTGCTGCTTTGGAAAATGGGTCAATGAAAGAGAGCTGGAGGACTGGCCAGGTAGCCTTGGTTACATCCCGGAAATGTGAAGAAATAGAACTCTCTGGGGGAGAGAGGAAAACCCAAAAAAGAAAAGAACAGTTTGGGAAAAGGAGATGGAAGCTCAGGAAAGAAACCAAATAAAGGCCAGGGGGAAAAAAAAAAAGCAAAAAAGATTAGAGGATCCTAAAAATAAAATTCAATAAACACTGCAGGACCTCCTTATGCTGAAGGTGACCTGTAATGTCCTCAGGCCACAGACAAGAGGAGCCCCTGCTCTGGTCCTCATGCTTGATAGGACCCACATTACACACACACACACACACACACACACGCACACGCACACACACCTCTATTAAACCACACACATGCAATTTTCCAGTTGGATCTTACACTCAGAATCAATAGAGTATAACCATTAAGATCTCACAGAAAATGCTTCTCCACGTTTCTTGTCCTACAATCTCAAACGGAAGGTCACTGAGTAGACATGTCAGGAAGGCTTGTGAGTTGTGTTGTTGCAGGTGTAAGAGGAGAACATAGTTCCTAGTGGGAAAGAACTTGAGTAGTAAAATTGTTCAAATAAGAAAAATTACAAATTAATTTTCTCGTCAAATCTTGTCCCTCCGGTAACATGAAGAAATGAATTCCCATGTCATGAAGCATCCGTCTTAGGAGTGCCAAGCATTCATTTTTATGGTTTTGTTTTGTGTTCCAAATAACACTTCTAGTGTTACACAGATGACTGAGAAACATTTTGCAACATTATACATTAGAAAATTCGTGTTATTCTTTTTTTTTTTTTTTTTTTTTTTTTTCTGAAACAGAGTCTAGCTCTGGTGCCCAGGGTGCAGTGCAGTGGTGTAATCATAGCTCACTGTAACCTAGAACTCCTGGGCTTTTGCCTCCTAAGTAGCTACTGCTACAGGTGTGTACCATCATGCCTGGCTAATTTTTTGTAGTGATGGAGTCTTGCAATGTTGCCCAGGCTAGTCTTGAACTCCTGGCCTCAAGTGATCCTCCTACCTTGGCCTCCCAAAGCTCTGGGATTACAGACATGAACTACTATGCCTGGTCATATTTATATTACTCTTAAATATGCATATGCCTTAGTCTACATATAGCTAGATTGGCACTGAATGTTAGAATTATTTTCTTTAAAATATTTAAATAGTATTTTGTTTTTTTAAACATATAGTTCTCACATTTACTTATATAATTTTTATTTTAAAATTTTATATTTTCTGATTATAATTTGTATTTTTCTTTTAATTTCAACATATAGTTTGAATATTTTGAAAGAGTATGTTGATATGTGTTTTTTAATTTAATAACATAGTACTCAGGGTCCATCAGGAAAACAGAATCTACACCAGTTATTTTTACAGAAAGAATTTAATATAAGAAATGTGTTAAATAGATTTTAAAGAACTGAAAGGGCAAAAATACAAGACTGAATAATACAGAGATAGTAACTGCTGAAAGAAGCTGCCACTCCTGGAGCTGGATGAACAGAAGAAAGGGATTGGGTTTCTAGCACCTAGAAGTTTATGTGGAGACCTACACAGCTGGGACCCCAACCTTTAAAGAGGGGTACTAACCAGGTGCTGGTTCCTGGGAGTTTGGAAGCATGTTCCCACACAGCTAGAATGAAGATCTGAGGAGGCCAGGTGCGGTGGCTCACGCTTGTAATCTCAGCACTGTGGGAGGCCAAGGCAGGAGGATCACTTGAGGTCAGGAGTTCAAGACCAGTCTGAGCAAGAGTGAGACACCCCCCACCCCCATTTTGTCAATTTTTAAGTGTACGGCTCAATGACATTATGACCATTCACATTGTTGTACAACCATCACCACACTCCATCTCTAGAACTTTCTCACCATCCCAAACTGAAACTCTGTACTCATGAAACAGTGACTATTCATTCTTCCCTGCCCCTAGAGAATTAGGATTTTACATCCTAAATGCAAAAGCAAAGTATTTTGTTTCTACTATTCTATTTTTCACAACCAATTTTAAAGATCAACTTTGGACTTCATCTGTGATTGAAAATATTTAAACTGTCAAATAAAAGAATAAAACAGGAAAAAGCATTTGCACAGAAACACACACATACAGGCAATCACTAGAACCAGAGGGAAAAAAGTGTGAATAGGCAATAAGAAATCAATAATATTCAAAACAGATAAATAAATGCCAATATAGATCTTTTGTCTCATGAAACCAGAGCTCATTTCAGGGATCAGCAGATACCTGGGCTTCTGGGCTTTACTTCTACACGTGGGTACCTATATTAGTACCAAGTTAAAATTTTATTCCTAAATTATGTTTTATAAAATTACATGTACTTAATCTCTTTTATAAAAGCTATTTCTTCAAGATAAAATTAATTTTCACTTGGAGTTTTTATCATTTACTTGAAAAGCTATTAAGAGTCCATTGAATATTCAGAAACTGCAGAGTTAAAAAATAAAAAGGAGTTTTCATTAGGAAACAGAGGGTTCCATTGTTCAAATTATGAAAGCCACTCTCCTATGAGTATGTGGTCTGGCTGGCCCTCGGAATCCTCACCCACATTTGTGTGGACATGTGCGTTCTCCATTTCCTCCTTTCACATGGGCTGAGGACATACATTCAGCAATTAAATCTTACATGTGCCAGTAAAAATCACACAACTCAACAATTCTTGGTGTTCAGATTTGCTGAAGAAATATCTGGTCTTTGAATAATTAAACCAGTTAGTTAACTCACAATGCTTATCTTCCTTTCCATTTTACATTTATGCACATGATTCCTATTGTGAGCAGTGGGAGAAAATATAGCTTTTAACATATCAGGAAAAAATGTTCCCTGTGTTATTTGGGATATGATACATTCTTTTTGCTTTTTAGGAGTAATTTCTATTTCTTTTTCATGGAAGAAGGCTGTTAGCATAAAAAGCATTATAATGACCCAGCAAGGTGGGATGTCAGCCATAGATAAAAAGACAAATATAATAAAAAGGCCATATGCCTTCAATGAGTTATTAGGTGAGAAATTTGAGCCCTTGGGTTTTTTCCCTTGAGGACATTGTCTTTTACGCTGAAAGAAAAAAGAAATGAAACATCCATTTTCCCTTTTTAGAGAATGCCAAATATAAAGTAATTTTTTTTAATTTATTACATTCTTAAAGGTTGAAAAAATATATGGCATAAGGAACTAAGAAATACATCACTTCTTAGTTCAGAGTTTCCTGATGACCCCACCAGAGGCAAACTTGTCTGAGGTAAGGCGATTCAGCTGTGTGGCAGCATGTAGCTAATACCAAACACAAAATCTGAGGTAGTAATGTGGTATTTAATATCCCTGAAAAAGGAAGACTTGGCTGCTTACACTAAAACATTTAGTGTTTGTCCTCATACAATTCACTCTGAACATCTATAAGAAAGGAAAAAGAAAGAAAGAGAGAGAAAGAAAGAAAAAGAGAAAAAGAAAGAAAGAAAGAAAGCAGAAAAGTGACACTAGACCCTCATCTCTCACCTTATACAAAAATAAAATCAAAATGGATTAAAGACTTAAATCTAAAACCTGAAACTATGAAACTACTAAAAGAAAACATTGGGAAAACACTTCAGGACATTGATCTGGGCAAGGACTTTTTGAGTCATACCCCCAAATCACAGGCAACCAAAGCAAAATTGGACAAATGGAATCACATCAAGCTAAAAGTCTTCTGCACAACAAAGGAAACAAAGTGAAGAGACAACACACAAAGCAGGAGAAAATATTTGAAAACTACCCATCTGACAATGGACCAATAACTAGAATACATAAGGAGCTCCAACAACTTAATAGGAAAAATCAAATCTGATTTAAAACACAAGCAAAGGATCTAAATAGACATTTCTCAAAAGAAGACATACAAGTGGCCAACAGGTATATGAAAAATTCTCAACATCATTAATCATCAGAGAAATGCAAATCAATGCTACAATGAGATATCATCTTACCCCAGTTAAAATGGCATCAAAAAGATAGGCAATAATGAATGGTGGTGAGTATGTGGAGAAAGGGAACCCTTGTACACTGTTGGTGGGAATATTACTTCGTGCAACCACTAGGGAGGACAGTATGGAGATTTCTAAAAACACTGAAAATTGAACTGCCATGTGACCCAGTAATCCCACTACTGGATATATATTTCGAAGAAGGGGAAATCAGTATATCAAAAAGATATCTACACTCCCATGATAATGCAGCATTATTCAAAATAGCCAAGATTTGGAATCAACCTAAGTGTCCATCAATGGATGACTGGATAGAGTGTGGTATATATACACAATGGAAAGTTATGTGGCCACAAAAAAGAATGAAATTCTGCCATTTATAACAACATGGATGGAACTGGAAAACATTATGTTAAGTGAAGTAAGCCAAGCACAGAAAGACAAATCTCACATGTTCTCACCCATATGTGGGAGCTAAATATTAAAAACAATTGATCTCATGGAGACAGAGAGTAGAGTGATGAGTACCAGAGGCTAGGAAGGGTAACAGAGGGGATGATGATGTGGGCATGGTTAATGTGTGCAAAAATATACTAGATAGTTAGGATGAACAATATTTGATAATACAACAAAGTGACTATAATAACAATAAGTTGAGGTGCATTTTAAAGTAACTAAAAGAATGGAATTAGAATGTTCCTAATACAAAGAAATCATAAATGTCTGAGGTGATGGATACCCTCATTACCCTGATTTTATTAATTCACATTGTATGCCTGTATCAGAACATCACATGCACCCTATGAAAATATATAACTATTATGTACTCTTAATAATTAAAAACAAAAATAAATAAAACAAGACAAAGTTTGCTTTGACTAGTAGCACTTGATGTTTAGACATGGGTAGGACACCCTTTATTATTGTGACTCCGTAGGCAAACATACCTTTATATTATTCAGGAAGGAAAGACAGTCACAATCAAAAGAAAAATTGAAAGCGTGTTACCGGGGGATAAATAGGGAAAGGAAGAGTCTCATAGTGATGCTAAAAGGTACAACGTTTTCAAAATGGATAAATAAGCATCTCTAAAACTATCTATGACAAAAGAAGAAGGAGAAAGAACAATCCTAACTCCATCAATGGAATAACACAGGTTCAAAAAGTAGGGCTGTATTGTCAGTCTGGAACCTCATGTCCTAACGGTTGGGGGCTGGGGGAGTTAGGACGTCTTTTCTGTTTTTAGCTAGCTGGAACTTGACCCCAGTAAGGCTGACAAGGAAGACCATAAGGACCAGCACTTTTCTGGGCCACTTCCCAGATGCATAACTGAAGGTTATGAGGAAGGGACGAAGGAAAGAGAAAAAGCAGAAAAGCATTTTTACCACACTATTCCCATAAAGGCTCTACTCATACATTCTATTTGTAAATCACATTAATCTTCCCAAAGCCAATAAGAGGCAGACTAATGCACAGAAATGCTCTTTTATGGCATAAGTGGATGATCCCTAAAACTCTGGACCACATTCTAATTTAAACACATGGAGTGGGAATCAGCTTCTAGCATTAAAATGTTAATGTTAGCAGGATAATGTACATGTGTATGATGCCGTAATCAACCAATCATATTGAAGCAATACTAGAAAAGTACAGAGCTTTGTGTAGGTAATGTGTAAATGTCATCACAAGTTCATCACTTTAGGGAATTTTTTTTTTCTTCTTTTACCGTCTACCAAACAATTCTGAGCGGTCTCACTCGATCAGTGAAGTAGATGTTACTTTCCTGCACTGTTCTCCCTAAAACTATGTATTGTAGGTTGGTTTTTGCACCAAACTTGGAGGAAGTAAATGAGCCAGTATAAAAATTATATCACTCCTGAGCCTTCCCCCCCCACATCAAATAAACTCAATGTCTCTTTCTCACACTCTTTCAAGCATTGTTATTACTCATATTCTGTCAATTAGTAGTTCATTAAAATTTGTATTTGGAAATACTTAACTCTGATATTAAACATTGTTCAGAGGGAAAGGTATTTCATAGATGAGTTGAAATTTGCCCTTACCTCAATGTTATGAAAACATAATTTCCTTCATTTCACCTTAATTTTTACTCCTTCTTAATTTTATTAAATATTGATAGCACTTCTGCTCCACCTGCTACGTAGACTTAAAATTTCAGGAATTTCAGAATGGCACCTGGCTTCTCTCTCCTCCCTTCTTTCCTTTCTATTTCTCCCAAGCTTCCATCTGTGTATCATTACTAAATCTTAGATGAAATCTTCTCCCTTCTCTCTAAATTCCTCCCCAGACTTCCTCCTGACCCCCATTACCTGGACTTCTATAGTATGATTCACATTTATTGCCCATTCCCTTGTCTCCGAATTAGTCCATGTGATTGTTTGTTACCAAGGTGAGACTCAGTCCTTTAATTAAACCCAGTTAGTTTTCTGGCAGCAAAATTCCTAGTCAATCCCTACATGGTTTACACCTCAAAGATAAGTTTCAGAGCCTCTGATTCTTAGGAATTGAACAGGAAGCATTTGGGCTTGACCCTCAATGAACGTAAGAAGTGTTACCAGTCTCTGCTCCTTCATGCTAAGCCATTCTCCCCAGGGCACTGTTCCAGTGGTTACGTCCTCCCCCACAGCCCCCCAGCATGTGCTAAGTGCCTCTCGGGAAGCCCCCTGCGTTCTTTAACCAGACTGTCTGGGTTTGACATCCCGGATTTGGAATCTTGGTTATACTGCTAACTAGAGTTGTGAACCTTGGCAAGGTGATCAGCATCTCTGTGCCTCAGTTTCCTTACCTGTAAAAAGGAAGCAAGAATAACATGGCGTTCACATAGTTGGTGTGAGGACTGAGTTAGCATGAAGTTCTTAGAACACGGCCTGGCATCGAGAAAGCACTAAACAAATACTAGATTCTTTTTCAGTGGAGTCTTCCAGTTTGTTATCTTGTTTATCTTCCTGCCTGTCCTTTAACTCTCATACCCTTAAACTCAAGTTCTGTCTATCACTTTAGCACATGCCCAAACACCTGCTCCTAGAAATCTGTATATATACGATCTCCTTCTTTTATACATATATTATATGTTATATATATATTGATTATTATATATTTATTATGTATATATTTATATATCATTAATTGGCATAATTTTCTACATGGATTACAATTGTCCTAAAATTACCCGTATATTGGTCATTCATCTCCTCATTTAGATTTTAAACTCTCTACTTTCTTCTTTCCTATCTAGTGCAGGACTATAACAGTCATAATAATTCATTTTAAAAACTCCTCCTCACTACATGCCAGGTACTATTATATGGGATGTTGTACTTAATCCTCACAGTGACCCATGAGATGACTATTATGACTCCCATACTGATAAGCAAACTAAAACTTGGAGACTTTAAATAATTTGCGCAAACAGAACTTAAATCCGAGATTTCTATGCTCTTAATTATTTCCTCTCCTACAGAGAGTTTACCTATAGTACTTAGAAAGCACTTCTAGAAAAAAGAAACGACTAATCTGAATGCTATCATGAAGCAAAGTGATCTCTTGGACAAGACTAGAGAATTACATTTTAAAAGTTTCTGTACTTGGATAAGTTTTAAAATGTGACTGATCTGAGGTCATTTCTTGGCTCCAACAATTACTGATGCACAAGCGTCAGAAAGTAATTGAATCTCCCCATGTCCTCATTGATAAAATAGCAGACTATCAACCTCAGAATATTTTTTAGGGATTAAATGGACAAACATATATAAAGCACATAGCATGATGCTTGCCTGTTTAAAAGAGCTCAGTGCAAGTGTAAAAATGAATTCCACGGGAGACTTAAAGGTGGATTTGAGTTAGAGAGGAATAATAAAGCAAAAATAAGAAGCCCTGGAGGGTGAGAGTGGGATAGCCTGGAGGGTAGGGGGTGTGGGAGAATCGGACATAATTACTAATAAGTAGCTCAAAAACCTACTTTTACTTTTGTGATTTTTAAAAAAAAATTTTAACATAATTCAGCATTTTTTTCAGTATGCACAAATATATAATGTGTAAGGAAATTTAATGATTCATTATATTTTTGGTTCTATAGAGTTATCATAACACTCTACTTTGTTTATCTTATTTATTTACATATTCTTTCTCTCAGTATACACAGAAAGCTTGTCTCTGAGTTTCACAATTCAGACCCATAGGTCTCCCCCGCACTTCCTGAAAGTACAGATTATCTAGCTTCGGTTTCGGTATGATGGGTCATACGGAAGAAAGAAAACAAAAACAACAAATTATAAGTCGCAGGAAAACAAAGAAATTCTGAGCTCCTCAGCAAATATAAACTTACTTCTAGATATCCTCAAATTCCATATTTCTTTACTGAATTCATTCTCACATGATGAGTCACTAATGTGGTAAAATACTAGAAAACAAATTTCACAGTGACATAATCTTACAATCTTTCCCTGCCAGACTCAACATTTTCTTCCTCGATTGTTTCTATATACAATATACACTGGAGAAGGGATGACATTACTGAAAAACTAAAAGAATGAGCATTCCAGAGCCTTCCTGTGCAATCAGGCAAGTGGACTTTTGCAAGTAGCCATGAAGTATACTTTACATATGCATATCATAGTAAGCAGACTGAAAGAGTAATTTTAACAGGTTTTATTTCAATCAATAGCAAGGTCATTACTTACATATCTTTCACAATATAGAGCTTTGACTCACAGACTTGGGTCATCAGTTCATGCATCGTCACTTTTGCAAGATTCCAAATCAAAAACTATATTAATTCTGGCGAGAGTAATATGCTGCTCAAAAATGCATGTTTTATACAAGTTGTTGGTCATCTAAAATTTCATATTGAATCTTGCTCTTATCAAAATATTGCTATTTCTTCACCAAATAAACATGGCCTTACTACCCATAAAAGGAAATTTCTTTTTCTTGTTTTTCAAACCACTGTAGCAACACTGCTATTCTTAAAAGTTGTGCTCAAATTTGTAATATAATGTTGTTATCTCTTTCGATCATACTGCAATATATCTTTTCATGTGGATAAGACTCATAGGAATATAATATCATATCACTCTCTTTGTTGCAATATTCAAGAAAGAGCTATTTTGATAGCTTTCAATATTCTAAATATTAGTGCCTGTTTCAGATTTAATTAAAATAAATATGTACAAGTAAAAGTTGTAGAAAATCAGGCTGCATATATATTGACCCCAGATCTTATATTAGAAATGTCACTTTTAACATAAAATAGGGATGCTAAAAAACCTAATTTTCTGATATCCACCTATTTTCCCATGATTTTCTTCTTAAAATTCAATGTAAATAACAATCAGATCAAATGAATATATTTTCATTGAATGTATTCATGTGCAGATATGAATATATGCATATATGTACATATTTGACAAATACCATATGTTTTCTTCTAGTATAGTGCCTGACATATGAGTAGCTCAATAATTTTAAGAATTTTTAAATGATTTAATTTAGACCTTTAAGATGTAGAGAGGAACATCTAATAATGTTTTATTAAATAATAACATTTAATTATACAGTTAAATTGGGTCATAAAAAATGTCCTAAAATTCTGCCTCGTTGACAGGACATATTAATAGTTCTCAATATTATGTGAAGTAGAAAATATTGAAAGAAAAGGTTTATCCAACTCAAATATTTAGACAAACCTATAGAATGAAACTTAATAATTACATACAGCCTAGTGAATAGTTATTTAAACCATGGTGCAATGCATGCTTTTATATCCTAATATTTTGCCTTTACTTTTGCATTGCTCTTCTAATCTAGTTCATTCCTATTCTAGATAAACATTAAATATCCAGAAAAGTGTCCACTGTGAATAGAAACTTTTAAAAGCCTAGTATCTAGATGATAGAATGTTTTATTCTTTATCCAAGCATT
This sequence comes from Eulemur rufifrons, assembly GCF_041146395.1. Taxonomy (NCBI): domain Eukaryota; kingdom Metazoa; phylum Chordata; class Mammalia; order Primates; family Lemuridae; genus Eulemur; species Eulemur rufifrons. The sequence goes on along the minus strand of NC_090995.1, from coordinate 4,890,109 downwards.
CTGATATTATTTAAATATGAATTTAATGGATAATGTAGACAAAATATGCATTGATCTAGAATATGATTTCTTCTCACAGATTACCACACTTTAGGTACTCACCGACCTTAATTTCTTATAAAACAATATTACTAATAGTCAGATTTCACAACTCTATCCTTTAAACCGTCAAACCATCTTTATCACTATCACTTCATCACCTTATTCTAAACCACACCACTGTCTTGCGACCTATTTCAAAAAGGCAAAAATTGTCAGGAAGGAATTACTGTGCTTTAAATCAATATATTCCCTAAAGCCACCTTCTATACGTCCTTCACTTCCTTTTGTTGTTGTTGTTAAATCAACTAAGACATCTCATTCCATTGGTGCTTGTGTATTTGCAGCGACTCTTCCAAAAAGGCTTCTGTTTCGAGCACATGTTTTGAATATGTTCCTTTTCTTTTCATGGAGTCCCTGGGATAGCTAGAAATAAAAATAATAAATTTGATGTATTGGTTCACTGAAGATTTCATTTTCTGTGGGTCTCTGCTTTTACATTTGGTTAAGGTTTAAGAGCTCCAAGTATTATTCTTGACAACATGTTAAATGTTTGAGGTATGGGTATATAATGGAATAATGCAATAAATGTCTTATGTCCATATTGATTTTTTTAGATGAATCTGCTTTGAAAATTCTGGCACTCGGTAGCCCAATATCATTTAACTATGGTAACCTTTGAGTTTTTTAAAGAAGTGTGGCACTTCTGTACTCAGGTATAATCCCCAGCAGACTTTTAGTGGCAGGAGGAGAATTGATCCTCCTCCTCTCCGGCTCTAAGGTCATTTCAAGCAATCAGGCTCTCAAAAGGGCTGCACTTCCAGGAAAGCCGGGCAGCACCAACAAGTTGAGCCCCAATTTGATGTTTTCTACAAAGTCCAGTACTACTTTCAAGAAGAAAGTGTCCCTCCAGAATGAACGAATTGCTGGAGCACGTAGCTCTGAGAAACGTGACAAGGAGCAAGGAGTGTTTGATGCCTTCTCATTAGACTTGCTAATACGAGATTTTTGATGATGTTGTAACATCCCTTAGAGAGTCAGATAAACCCCATAAAACAATGAGGGGATTCTCTGTTCAATGAAAGCAACTGAAGGACCAAGACACTGTGGAATAGCAAGAAAAGTGTTTGTTATGGTAGATGTATCAGGATTAGCGTGGAAGTGTGAGAGCAAAGACAGGTCGGGAAGGGACTGAGAACTGAAGGGAGGTGGGTTATCTGTCGGGGGTCTCCTTCATTGCCAAATCTGTACCTTCCTGGCTCATGTCCTCAGCATCTGCTAAAGTGAGTACCTCCTTCCAACGTCCCTTAGACCTGACCAAATCTCAGAGCATATGTGTGAACCTCTTTGCATAGCCATTTCAACAGAAAGGAAGGAAAGGAGGGAGGGAAGGAAAGGAGAAAGGAAGGAAGAAAGAAAAAAATGAATAAGTAAAGGAACGTATACACAAACTGGCCTTCAGTGAGAAATTTTGATGAAAGAAATAAAACCACCAACTAGGTTACAATGAAGCTTTGCTGTGGATTAAACACCTTTTTCTTTCTGTTTTCTCTTGGTCACTTTTCCTATCCAAGAGTAATTTTCCAAAACAAAAAAATAACAAAAAGCAGTGGTGTGTTCCGTTTTATGTGAAGTAGTATTTCTCTTTATCTGTTCCTATGATTGAGCGTACACGAGTGAGTTTAAGTTCATCTTTCGAATATGTTTCATCTTTTATTACTAATACTTTCTTTGCTCTACAGAGCTGAAGGTAGAAAATTATTGGGAGAAGTATTTAATACAACATCTTCTATTCATGTTATGTTGGCAAATGTATTCATGTCAATTTGGCAAAACTGCTTTCATCGGCCTCAACTGATTACCCTGATAGTCCATCCAGAATGCTTCCGTATTATCAGTCAGATTTTGCTACTCTGTGTTGTATGTTCATTATCTTGCAGAGCCTTCACCCACACATTCAACAAAAATTTCTTGAGGTCTCAAATGCCCACACTTGTCCATCCCCTGGGGCTGTAGCTATGAACCAGGTACCCTTGCTTTCAGATACTTAGGAGACTGATTCAGTAGCACAATGATCCCAAACATAAATATCCACTTTGTACAAAACCTTTGCAAAAACCCACCGAAATCATCGGGCACTTAATCACACATTATTGCTCTCTCTTTAAAGCACCATAAATAAGCAATTGAGAAAAATAATCCTAAGCCATTTTCCTGAAGTAGGAAAAAAAAAATGAGTTTTATAAACTTCTAAACTTTGTTTCTAATACAAATACATTTTTATTCATTTGCTTCTAATTTTTCAACTTGGTAAAAAGTCTGCAATGTTAATTGGGCTATTTGTCAATTGTCAGCATGTTAGTTTTTTCAAATTTCAATTCTGTTCTCAGCATTCATTTGTCATATCATTTAATATTACAGAGTGCACCCTTTTAAACTGTGTGCCAGACATACAAAACCATCTAGCATAAATAATATCTGAAACCCACAGTAACATTAAATGTTTCAACTAATAGAATGGAGCCCTGTGAAAACAATATGTAGGCCAAAGAAAGTAAGTTTGTTTGGGGTAACCCTCACCCAAATAAAGAACTTTCTAGAATACAAAATTATCCACAGCAGCAGGAGTGAAAATCCATAGTAACTTTTAAAATTCATATGTACCCTTGGCCTAAATTTTATTGGATTAAGTGGCATTTAAGAAGAAAAATATATCCTATATCCCTTTTTACACTGTTTCACAACTGCTAACAGATTTTAAACTAGTGAGTGATTCCCCAAAAAAGCATTTCAACTACGAAGAACGGAAAAGCAATTTGGTAAAATGTTATTTGAAGTCTCTGAGGCTACTAAAGGCCAAACACATAGAAGTTTATTTTCCATTTTTACTGACTGTAGTTTTCTCCAGACCAATGGTCTTTTCATTTTACAGTATTTTCTCAATCCATTGCTCTAAGTTCTCAGCTCTCACCACTATTGGAATGATGGGAGAAAGCAGAGCTACAATTACCAAGCCAGATCCTATCTGACACAGCTACTTTCTGAGCTACTATAATGTCTTAGGCTGCCTTTGACCTTTCCCTCCTCTCAGGGAGCTAAGAAAGAAGAAACTCTCCCTGAGCTATTATTTTTCTTTTAAGGTCCATAACTCGTAAAGCCTTCAAACTGAGATATTCTGATCATAAGAGAATACAATCACAATCTATTACCCCAGAAGCTTCCTGAAGATTCTAGGTTGCTGCTTTTACATTTTTTTTTTGAACAATCCAAAACACTAGTTAGAAGTTGTTTCAGACCGGAACTCAGTCTAGCTAGTGAATTTTATCTGCTGTGACATAAATTTGTGACTGTATTGTTTTTGTCTTGCTGAAAAAAGAAGCATACTGAAAATAATTGAGGTGAGGGAAAGTTTCATTGTTTTCTCCATTTATGTTCACTTTTTATTATACTTTTCTGTACTTTGTGGATATACTGCCTCATACTGCTTCATTTATGTTGTCCCGCTAGGTGGACTATAAAGTCCTCAGATCAGTGGTTTCCTAATTTGTAAAAAGCCTTCTTTCATATCCAACACTGCATAAAATGTGATGAATAAAAGCTTTCTGAAATAACTAATTGGTTAATTACTTAATGACCACAGGCTTTGAAATAAATACATTCTATTATTACCTATGAAATCATAAATTTAATTAACAAAATATCAAGACTCATTTTGAACAAATCCATTAATATTCTCAAGGTAAAATATTACTTTGCATTCTTCTGTGATAGATAGTATATAATATACTTATGGTATATGCATATACACTATACATACATGTACATAAAATATACACATAAAAATATACCACTATACTATCAACTAGGTTATGAAATCACGTGGCATGAAATGAGTCAAATTCTCTGTACATTATAAATACTTAGTGTGTGTTTTTATCAAAGGACCATTTTATTTTACAGTCTTCTACCTAACCTCTCATTCCTAGTAGAAACCTTAGCATTCAAAGTCTCTAAGAGCACAGTTCTCTATCCAATGAAATTAACTATTTGGTCTGATCATATAGATAATGGCTTCACTTTCTGGGTAAAATATAAACTAGCAGGAATCTCTGTTTATTCCCCCTGGAGGGCAAGTCTCTCTGATTGTTTTGTTTGTTTGCGTAATCTAAACACCAGAAACAGTGCTTAATGGGAACTCAATAAATATTTGTTGAGTGAATGAGTAAATGATTTATGATTGTGTACAAAAAAGCCACTGTGTGAGTTTATATGCGATGGAGTTATCTAGATGAAGCAGAAGGAGTAAAGAATGTGGCAGGCAGAAAGAACAGCATGTGCAAAGATCCTGTCGCATAACATGATGTGTAATGCCATAATACAAAAAATCCCAAGTGACTGGAACACAGAAAATGGGGCAAAGTGGTTGGAGATATAAAGGGATTATATTATAAGAATCTTTTCAGGTCATGTTAAGAATGGTGGTCTTTAGAGCAATGAGAAGTAATGCAAGATGTTAGGCAGGATGGAGCCATGGTCTGATTTGCATTTGGGGGAAATTACTCTTGCTGTGGATCTGAGAAAGGTTTGGAGGCAGCGTGGGTAAAGGCAGGGAGCCCAGTTAGTAGACTCTGTGTTATTTCAACTGAGAGATGGTATGGGCTGGACTCAATGGTAATGGTGAAGACAGAAAGAAGTCTGCAGATTTAAAATAAGGTCACAAAGTATTGTGTACTAATACCTTCTCCATACCATTTACCAAAGTTTGCAATTGCCCATTTGTTTATATCACTACTGAGTGATATCTGCCCCTACCAATCTCTGACCTCCGTAAGGCTGACGCTAGATCTGATTTGCCTGTCCATCCTACCCTAGTGCTTAATACCACACCTGCACATGGTAACTGCTCCACAAATGTGTGTTGATTGAATGAATGGACATGCATTCAAAATTAAAACTGTTTTGTCACCATAAATAAATGTAAAGAGACATTTGCTAAATCCACGTCTGAAACACTCAATTTTAGAATTTTAAGGGAAATTTAAAAGTACTATAAAAACCTTAAAATATAGGTATCCTGGAGCTTAGTATGTTTTACAGTGTTTCTAAAAGGTGCTTGGCTTAGGCAGCTCCACCATGAGGAGCCCACTACCTTATGAGGTAGTTTATTCCATCGCCAAAGAACTGGCCTTTAGGAGTCACTCGTACAATAAGACAAAATATATATTCTTTTCACTACTTCCACTGTTAATCCTAGTTCTGAATTCTGGATCAACATAAGAAAATTCCAGTGCTTTTATTATTTCAAAGTTGTTTAAATATTTCAAGGTGACTCTGCTGAGTCTACTCTTTCAAGTCTAAACAGTTTCAGTTGCTTCTCTATGTGTTTTCCAGACTTCTTAAAATCCTGGGTGCCGTCCTCCAGATGCATTCCAGTTTGCCAATGCTCCTAAAATGTATACCTACATTTGGGAAGTATTGCATCGTCTAAATATACAAATATACATTTTTTAAGTTTTAGGAGACAAAGGGTCAACACCATGCTGAGCCTGTGATTTGATCAGCGCTGTGTGCGATGGGTTTATCGCTTCCCCTGATCTGAGCATCATCTATAAATGACCTAAAGAACTAAAACTCACTGAGGCTAAGTCACATGCCTAAATCCAGACCTGTGATTCACAGTCCATGCTTTCTACGTGCATGACTAGGTGAAACTCAAGATTTTCACAGTAAAAACATGATCAGAAGAATAAATGATCTTTGCCATAATATACTTCCATCAATAAAAAATTGACAATTATCAGTATATATCTAATTTCCAGGCAAGATCTCAAAGCACTTAATTTAAGTGCAAATACTTTTTTTTTAAATAAATTAGGCTGGTTTTCATACAGGACCATAGATAATGTGGTCTGTGTAACTCAAGTTTTTTATTATATAAGATACAGCTCTTCCAGGGAATGTACATCTGTTTTATGAAAGACAATTTCCAATTGAGAACCTTGTCAATTTTAATTAGGATAATAACACAAATTACACAAGGATCTCTCAAGATAGCCCATTATAACATTTAAAGTTTTTACAATGGATCTATATATGGAATAAATTATTTCCTGAACTAAAATCTAATCAATTAGGCTGTACAAGCGAAGCTGAAACTTAACAGGTCAATGTCATTTTCCCATTTTTATTCTTCTTAAGCATCCAGTCTCTCTTACATAACTTTAGTAGATCCTCTTTGGTTTGAAGATTGTGTTTATTGACAGAAAATATAGATACAAAATGTCAACTATCTATATTCTCTGTTGTTGATTACCAGCCGTAAGTCTATACTTTCTTTGATTTTTTTTCTTCCATATATGACTTTAAAGCCCTTTTCTGTTGCCCTTGACATGATGTGCACACAGTATTTCATTTATTTATCAAACATTTCTTAAATCCCCTACTTTATAGCAGGCACTCTGTTAGGAATAGAAGATGTAAAGGCACATTTCTTTCCCTTAAACACATCACAGTCTAGTGGAGGACACAGATCAATGGATCTGTATCAATGAAAATGGTACCATCTCTGTGGAGTGTACTCCCTAATCCAGGCTGTGACCTCTCAGGAAGATGAGGTCTGGGATGCTAATGTGAGGCTCTATTCTTCCCAACACCATTCTTACCATACCATGTCGGTCTTCTGGATTTGCCCTAGGTTCTAGGAACTTTTTTCAATCTTTGCTACATGTCCTCTTGCTCTTTTAAAATCCAAGTTTATCTGTGTATTCCTTGTACATTCAGGTGACTTTCTTTGGGAAACTAACCCTTCTCTTATTCATCAGAATCATCTTTGATTGCAGAGTCAGAATCTCATTTGTGATAACATTCTCATCCTTTAGAAGTCTCATGACACATTCTGGTTCATGATTCTCATGTGTATTTTGTTGACAACAAAACAAAAATCAGTAAAAGCATAACTCTGCCTCCCTTCTAACTGTCTTGTTTCTTTTTCTAATGGGTTCCTGTGTACTAATTGACAGGGTCACCCTCAGATAGGTGGTGCATTGGCATTTGACAAGTGAACAGACCAGATTAGGAGAAAATGTTGGTAAAGAATTAGGAAGAAACTAAATACAAATTTCTAACAAGAATGCACTATTTTTTCCAGTTTAAAAAGAAAACATAAAGAGTGAAAAACACTTCTAAATTTTTATCTGTGTCTTCAAGTTTTGATCATCATCAATCATGGATCTGATAATCTAATGATATGTTAAACTTTGTATTGACTTATTTTTATCCATTGAAACCTTGAGTAATATGACTTTCTTCTTTTTATCCATAATATATTTGCAGCTCAAGCTTTCAGACAAGTCATAGCAAAAGCCTTCTGTGTCCTATGGCTCTGACTATGCCATCTGACATCTCTTTCACAGGGAAGGGCTTATTAAGCCATATTTAATAAAGAAAAAAAATACTTCACTAGAAGACTCACTATTATCTTCTTTTATATGTCATAATAATTTAAGTTTCAGAGAAAATTGTAGCTTTTTGTTCAAATAATAATAGTATACAGCAATCTGGCTCCATCTACTTACTTTCTTCCAAATAACTGAAAGAGCTTTCATGAATATTATCTCATCCCAAAGCTATGGAGGTATAGGTTTTATGGTTACCATTTTTTCTCTTAAAATATTCCCATGACATCCCTATTCTCATTGTTTCTAAACTAGGCACTATTTTGTCTCCCATAATCAGAAATGACATAATATTTTGCTTTTATCTCTTTTTCCTTCCCAAACATGTTGTTACCAAATATCATCTCCTGCCTTTTGTAATAGTCTTCAGACAGTATCATCATCACCATATTGTTGAAATCTTTCCACGGAAATGAATCTCTTTTGGAAAATCAGCTTTCAGCTCTCTGCATTGTGTAATTTGTCCATTATCTATTGCAAGCTGTGTAATCTAGCAGAAGTCACTGAATTGCATAAAACAACTTGTTTATTATAGGTTGACTACATTCAAATTAATAAAGTATTCTTCTATATAGTTTTTAAATTCAAAAACACAATTTAGGTTTGTGTTTTTTTCCATATCCAATTGTCCGTTTCCTTTGGGCCAGTCCCTCATGACAATTTATCATCACTCTTAAATGTATTAAGCATAGAAATGATAGTTGGGAAAGAGTAATTTTCTATCCTCTTTCCTACCTTGACAGAATCTCACCAAGATGTGTAGGCTTCACTTCCTAAGGAAATTGTGGGGCAGATTGTCAACCAAACCAGAAAAAGGAAGTTCCGTTCTGGTTCTAGAAGCGTATAACTTTTCCAAATCTCATTAGAACATATTCTGTTTGAGAACAGGCAAAGAAGGGGTGAATGATGACAAAATAAGCTCCAAAAAGGAAAGCACTAAAGCAAGCAATCTGGTGTCATTAATGTGAGAGCTGTCAGGGATGTAGCTTATAATAACAGGAATAGATCGTGCTTTTTTCAAAACCTGAACTTAAAGCTTCAACAGTAAGCAGGGAAATGACATTTACATTGAGATGTAAATTATAGCCAATGACACTGCTCATTTATGTAAGATGGGTTTATTTTGGTTTTCGCAAATATAAATTGAAACCCTGTGTTTTCTCTTAGAAAAGCTCATTGCATAGGAAGTAAAATTTAAGCTTATCCCTGACAGGGGCCGGGCGCGGTGGCTCACGCCTGTAATCCTAGCTCTCTGGGAGGCCGAGGTGGGCGGATCGTTTGAGCTCAGGAGTTCGAGACCAGCCTGAGCAAGAGCGAGACCCCATCTCTACTAAAAATAGAAAGAAATTATATGGACAGCTAAAAATATATATAGAAAAAAATTAGCCGGGCATGGTGGTGCATGCCTGTAGTCCCAGCTACTCGGGAGGCTGAGACAGGAGGATCGCTTGAGCTCAGGAGTTTGAGGTTGCTGTGAGCTAGGCTGACGCCACGGCACTCACTCTAGCCTGGGCAACAGAGTGAGACTCTGTCTCAAAAAAAAAAAAAAAAAAAAAAAAAAAAGCTTATCCCTGACACGTCAAAAAAATGCAAAGGCCGTTTCACTGCCTAAATATGAGTACTAATGCAGTGCAAAGTTAAGCCTGTTTAAGAGGAAATCCAAATTAGTAAGATCATTTCCAAGTTCCCTTAAAAAAGTCATTGTTTTAGAGGCAATGGAAAATCTATAAGACAGTAAAGCCTTCCATGCAGAAATATTCAGACACTTGCCTCTTATTCCTGAACATTAGATAAACAGTTTTGTAATTGTGCGCCCTAGGGACCAGTGATGAATTTCACAGACCTGAAAGAATGAAAGAGAATTTGGAATGCCATTTTATTTTATTTTATTCCCCTTGGCACAAATGGATTATCGGTTTTATCTTTTTCAGACAAGTTCATAGAGAAGGTGATTCTTCAATCCCCATGGTGTTGTTTTAAAGTCTTCACAATCATTGTCGTAAGGAAGTTTCAGAGACCAACCTTAACGTTAACTTTTTCTGTTTCGTACACTGACAAAAAACTTCCTTCAGTGGAAACCCAAAATAATGATTATCAGCACACACTGGTGCCATGGGACAAAATTATGCTCCATCTCTTATCCCTGGTATCGGACACTCATTGATGACAGAGAGTGTGACTTCCCCATGCCCAGCTCAGCATCTGGAACGTGGTAGACAATCCATAAAAGTCAAATTGTTATGTTACATTTGTTATGTTGTGTATACTATATTCAATATAAATATTTCATGCATTTCATATATTAAGAGGAGTTATTTCTCAAAACCTTTCTGGAATCCAACAACCTGCTTCGGCAACAGGACCCAAGTAAATATTTTGTGATTATGAGAATAATATAAAATATAGGTGGTGAGTTACTATACCATTCTTTTTTAAAACCTGTCTAGTTTTCATGTTATATGCTTCCTACAGAACAGGATTTGTTAACTAATATATAGTCTATGATTGGAGTAATTTTAAGAAGAATTAAGTGTTGCTCAGTACAAACTACACTATCTATGTGAACCCACCCCACCTTCTGCTATAAACCCTGGTTATGTTAGAATAAAAATGATCAACGCAACTTTATGTAACAAGAAAAAGAATGAAAAGTTACATAGCAGTAAAGAAGCCCCTTCTGAAGAAGGCTGTTACTAATGTTAAAGTTTTTTTTTTTTCTGGAAGGCACCTTCTCATTGCTTTAAAGACTGTGGCAATCCTCCCTTAGATGCCAGCTGATCAGACTACCTCCATCACCTTCGCCACTTTGGCACCCTTAGTGGCTTGGGCAAGTCTTACTCCAGCCTTTTCACACTAAAGAGACTCCAAAGTAGCGTGAGAGTTTCCCATCCATAGCTCCGCTGTGATCAAAATGGTTAGTTCTTTCATTCAGCTAACATATTTTGAGCCTTCGCCATCTATCAGACATTCTTCTGGACACTGGATAATGAATTTAAATGACAAATTCTTTTCTATGGAGCTTCCATCTAGTAAAGACAGACAGACAATAAATATACCTGCAATAAATGCACAGCATATTAGATGCACTAGACAAGTATTATAGAGGAAAATAAACAGGCTAAGATTGGGAGACCATATAAATTTTTTGTGCAAAATAAGAGACCATTGAACATAACAGACAGAGGGAGGATTTCACACCAGATATTAATAAATGGAGTCACAACTTGGAGTAAGAACACTACGATGGGCATAAACCAGACTGTCCCTGGTAAACAAGAGCATAGAGTCACCACAGATAAGGGAGATGAGCAATGTGCTGGAATACAAGTAAATGCCTTAAATTTTAGAGGCTAAAGACCTTAAAATTAGGTATCCCGCCAACAGGTATTGAGTAGCAGGGACTGTTCAAAGGACATTGTTCGTAGTAACTCATTTAATCCTTACTGTAACATTATGAAGTAGATACTGTTGTTATTTCTATTTTATGGGGTGGGATACATATGCAGAGAGACTTGGAAGTAGAGTTTTCCTAGGAGCCCTTCTCATTGCCCCCTAGTTCTCGTGTCGTCTCTGGGTCTGTCTCCCCATTAGCCTGGAGTGCCCATGCCCACTTTCTTCCTCTCATGGAGGCCTTTTTATGTGATTCAGTAAGATACCATGTTGGTAAGATATCCAAATACGGTAAGTTAAAATAACAATGCTGGATTCTGGACATAGTTACTGTGATTCTAAAACTGGTAGAATATCTGCTTTATAGGTCTTGCTTGGTGGTTAAAGTCTTTCAAAAAAGCCTCTCGTGCTTTGGCCACAAAACTATGCTTACTTTACCCTTATATCCCTCTGTATTGAGATTCTGCGACATTATCCTCAGTATCATATACATATTTTTTTCATATTTTATATATTTAGAAATGAGAAATATGGTCAGTTGTCAAATAGACTTAGTTACATAATAAAGCTATACCTTTTTCCAGGGGTATTTGCAAGCAGCAGTGTATTTTAGAATATTTTTCTAAGGATAAACTATTTTAGAAGATTATGTTCTTAATTATTAATAGGTGATAAGAAATAAACATATGCTTTATACATATCAGTTAATGAATATTGGCTTTTTTGCCATAATTAAATCAATAATACATAGGCAAGCCAAAAATGTGATATTGAATTGTTTACATTATATAAAAATAATAAATATACTAATGATATTCATTGTTGCATTAGTAATATCACATGGGTACAGGTATATTGTGCTGATATCAATGTAACTTGTTATACTTCTTTTGGAAAACAATTTTATAATACTTATCAAAAATATAAAAAGTAAAGAGCTCATAATCTTAGTATCAGCACCTAAAAACAAGGATATTTTCTTGAACATAAATGGTGGATAATTCTATTGGCATAAATAAGCAAAAGCTGGAAGCAAACTCAGTGTTCCAAAACAAGGAGATAAATTAATTCATTGAGCTATACATCAACTCTACGGCATATTTTGTTGAAATTAAAAATGATATTTTAGAAGGCTATGTGCTATCAAGGAAAAACAGCCTGATATAGAAATATTAAATTTAAAAGGAAGAAATCACAAAGTTTCATTTGTTATATAAATGTCTTTGTGTAAGGCACGCATGTTAGTGGGGATTGGAAGAAAATATGGCAGAATGAAAATGATGTAGGTTTATTAGGATTATATGTCTGTGACTTATTTTTAATATTTTCATTATTAGAGGATTGTGCAATAAATAGATTTTTTAAAAAGAAATCACTGACCACAGGACTTATTCATGCCCTCTTAGGCTCACCAGAGAGGTGCATTATAGTCCTTAATTTTCTAGGGACCATATAAATTAAATGGTACTCTTCTTGTATTATACTTGGATTGGTATATAGGTCTTTTTTTTTTTTATCAGTTAACCATATCAAACTTAGACAGAATAAATAGGTGAAAGGGAAAAAATTGAGTAGAAAGATTGTTGCAGAGCCTTGATGAAATCTGTAACAAGTGTAGACTCTGATAAAGTGGTTTAATGAAAATATTTTTCAAGTAGAATTCTATGGCTTGACATCCAATCCATTTGTGCGTTTTGAGGGCTGTCTGGGAAATCCGCTGGTGCCCTGCAGAGAGAGAGATTCATGATACTAAAATAAATGCCTATGATAGTTCCTCGCTGATAAAATTTGAAGGTTATTTGTACCCTACAGCTCAGGTCTAAATTAGTCACTCTGAAGCTATGATATACTTTACTCTACAAGTTGAAACTATATAAGTATATGTGTGTGTATGTGTAAAGTTGTTAGTTCTTTCCAAAAAGAAGATACCTCAAAAAATAAGCAAAATGATTATAATAGGAGACTGAAATAAGTTAAGAAATTTTAAATGTATTATCCTTGCACAGAGATTGTAAATTTTGTCATTCAATACGTAGAAAAAAACAATACTTTGGCCTTGATGTTTGACAAAATACTGTATGCATACGTTCATTAAAAAAATGCTGTCTTATCAACGTAGTACAGGAAATTGAGAAAGTACTCTTTGCCATTGTTCCATTCTGGAAGGTAAAGAATGAAGGCAAACGTTAACCTGTAAATGGAAAGTTTACTGCATGATATGTGTGGGCATATGTATGTGGATGCTTTGAAAAAGGAATTATATGGTATATTTATTATTTGGTTCAAAATGTTTGTTAAATTTAAATAAATTGTAGACTAGGCCTTGTGACATAGGCTTTAAAGTGTTTTATTATCCAAGTTTTACTAAATTTTGTCAGCTTCAGCAAAGCCTCAGAAAGGTGAATAATGATTAAGCACCTCTCTACTCCAGTCTTTAAGTAGATCTTATAAAGACAGGAGACAGGAGGAATAAATCCTTTGATCATGTGAAAATCTTGAATCAAACAGACCAGTCTGAAGCCAGTCTGAAGCCAGTCTGGTCTTATCCAGTTGGCCAAGAGCCCAGAGAGAAGTTCTCTGGGGACTTCCTCATAAAGGTAACCATTTGAAGCCAATTTACTCTTGATGATTCCCTCCTCCGATCAAGAAACCCCACCATAGTCAAGGCTTGGTTCAAAAAAGAGTATTAGTACAATGTGCACATCCATTGCTGATCCCTTAATCAATATTCTTTATGTCCAGAGCCTGGGGTTGGAAAATCGAGGGGAAGAGAGAGATTAAATAGGTCCCATTTCTGTGTTTTCATTCTTTGTGTGCATCCTTTTTTCAACAGGTAGTAGTTCAAGTAGGATGATGTTACAGTACCTCCCACCCCAAAACTTCAAAAACAGTAATCATTTTGTTATCACTCTTACTAGAGTGAAGATCAGCATAATATATAGTAACTATGAAAATAAACTCCATAGAAACTGGTTAGAGGGCCATTATATGTCACTGGTTGTATGTGTATCAGGAAATGATTTACACATGTATCACTATAGTACAAGACATTTTGCTAAAAAATTAATAGCAATGTTTATGGATAATTTGAACTAAATAGCTAATAAGCAAGCAAAATAAAAAGTTCGAGGTAAATCAATACTTTTGATGTAATATTGGAATAAGAGCCATCTGAGATGTTAACATAAGCATGTAAGCTTTACTAACAAGAACATTTGCTTGATCTTTTCTATTAGGGTTTATTACCACATTCATTGTGAAACTATAATAAAAGCTTGTTGAGACTTTATGACCAAATAAGATGCACTGATAAACAAAACATAACGATAGCACATGATGGGCCATGACAGCCACGTTTGTAGGACTTCAGCAAATATATCAGATCAATAAATAGACAGCTGGTTCCTGAACACTGTGTTAGGCACAATGACATCACAGAAGGTATAAATATATTCAACACAGTCTATAATATTGAGGATATAGTATAAAAATACGTCTAAAATGTCAGAGTACATTCTAAGTGACACATAATGGCACAGATAAAAAAATTATAGGGGAATTCACAATATTTGAGTAGTAAAAACAGATTTAATGAGAAAGAGTGCATTTGAGTTAGGCTGTAATACATGAAAATTCGGAGAGGCAAAAAGGAGGAAGAAAGGCCATTAGGGTGTACTATGGACAAAGTACACAAACAGTTGATGGAGTAGGAAGAGATTTTTGCAGTAAAAAAATAAAAATAAAAAGACTAATGATTGAAATTTACAATACGTAAGGAAACTAGGTGAATAAAAGAGATAAGAAACCTAATATGATATTAGTAGGCATCAAAGGGGAAATCCAAAGTATATGGAAATACGTTCAGCCTCATTATGAAGAGAGAAAAGAAATTAAAATAATAGTGATATCCCCTTTGCAACATTATTTTAGCAAAAGTTAGAGTAATGGATAATTTCGAATGTTGGTAAGGGTGCTCAGAAGCAGGCCTGCTAAGGCATTAGGGGTGGGAATGTAGGCTAGTGCAGCCATTTGGAGAGTCGGTAAATAACACCAGCTAAACTCTATCACCAAGAAATTCACACCCCGGAGAAACTAGTGCACAAATACAAGGTAAGCATTTGCTAGTGGTTGCTGTTTTCTTATGCCAGAGTGCTGAAAGCAATGTAAATGCCCAAATAAGAAACTTAGTACAGGACTGAACAAAGTGAAATGTGATGGAAAAACCTGCAAATCATCTGAAATACGATGTAGCCATTCCGATAATTCTTACGTAGACATCATGGAGTTTAAACAAAAGGGAAGGAAAAAAGTCAGATTTCTAGTGCAATTCAATTTATGTAAATTTTAGTACTTGCATGTATAAAACAGTATTATATTTAATTTTAGAGGATACCTACATATCCAGAGATATATGCAAACACAAAGAGTGAGTACTTACAGTAGAGAGAGGGAAAATTGGAGTAGGATTCTGGGATGAAAGAAAAATAAAACTAAGAGAGGGATCTGCACAGACTGCAGATGAAATATACCATAAAGTGGAAGTGCTCAACTCTCAACATCTGGGACCCCCAAAATAGGAAGACAGGCAGCCAGCCTCTATGTTTTCTTCCCATGTGGTTATTACTCTATGCAAAAAGAATCCAATTTGGTTTAATATGATCTTATATTTTTAAGTACTTTGTAAGATGAGTTAAGTCAACAGGATTATATTAATAAGTTTAGTTGGGAGTTTATTTTGCTTTTCTTAAATACAGATCTGAGAAAAGGCAAAAAATGAACTGGATACGGAGCACGCAGTGCTGTGGGGACGATGGCTTTGGAATGGAAGATGCTGAAAGTAACAGGTCAAAGCAGAGGGGAGGAGAAATTGCCCAGCTCCCGGGGAACGTGGGTGAAACCAGATGGACCCAGTGGGAAGAAAGTTGCAGCAGGTAAGTCTGGGACTTTCTGTCCCTTTCCACTTTCCACGTAAACCTTAAACGTCCACCCTGAAGATTGCTTGCTGTCAAGAAAACCTTCTTATTTTATCTCCAAGTCTCGATCTGCTGTGTCATGCTTGGTTCAAGACACAAGTGGAGGCGTCCACAAGTTTCCTCACACCTGCTTGGAGCTGGCATGAGTCATCTTCATAAATAGAAAATAGAGAATGCTAAAATGGGACTGGGAAGAGAGAAAGGGTGTAATAAGAGGGTGTCATTTTTCCTTCTTGCCCTCACACCTTTTATTTAAATCATTCCTTCCTTGCCCTGGTGGTTTGGCTGAGACTTGGGAGGAGATGACTGCGAAGACCAGACTATTGATCGCAACCTCCACAGGGTGGTTGTGTGGAAGGAAACAGGAGAGTTGTGGTCTGGTGTGACTCCAGGGTGATGATGAAGGTCGCAGCTCTGCGTTTTCCACTGGGCAAGAGTTGATGGGCTGACCCCAAGCTGAGCAGGTGGAGGGTTCCAGAGGGAAACCTGCCCTGGCGGTTTCAGAAGCCGAGGGAGTGGCACAGTGAGGACAGGCAATCGGTGCTCCTTGATTGTCATCCCAGGCCCTCGAACTGTTTCTCAAGACTGTCTTCATTTAAATCAGAGGAACATGGATGTTGGTGTCCCCAGCAACATTAATCTAACTGCCTCCAGATCTGTTTGTGACGTCAGCAGTGCATGGACACCTACATCAAGTTCTTCCTCCAGCTCTTGCTCTGCTCAAATCTAACTCTAGAGTATTCTGTGGGCCACATCTCTCTGCCCTTTAAACTCCACACTTGGATCTTGGCCTGAAGTTTTATCCTCTACCTCAATCCCCAGCATGATTCCCCGTTCTCAACACACTGATTCTATTGCAATGGTTAGTTGCCCATGCTGCACTCCTGTTTCTTTGGTCCAAGTCTTCTCTTTGCCCCCTTCAACAAAGCAATCTGAGTATTTGGGGAGCTTTAGAAATATTAGGTTGATGCTTTGCTGAAGGGCCTTAATTAGAAATAAACACAGAAGAGAATCCAGCATACAAGGTATTATTTTGTCTGAGAGAGAGAGAGACAGAGGCAGAGAAAGTCAACAATACATGGTGATGAGGAAAAGTGTTAAATTAGTTTTATTTATATTCTAGAAAACAACCAAAAAGGGTCATTATGTTTAAAAATTATTTAGAAAACAAAAATAAATTAATGACAAACAGTATGTCTTTCATTTAGGTGACTTTATTCATACACACTAATACTTTGGAAAATACTTTCCTTTCCCCTTTTTTGAATCATTTTTCCTTTCCTTCAGTTGGTCTGGAATTGTCTTTATCAGACCAGAACGACCAACGCTGCTTGAGTAGACTCTCATCCTGCCGTTATGAAAAGGGCTGTCAAGACACTGTATGAACTCAAACAATCACAAAAAACGCATTATGATTATTGACTTTCCTGTGAGTTGCTTACAATTTTATACCTAATTACTATGCAGTACAATAATGATTATGTAGATCATTAAATGTTTCATTAACATTTTATGTCTTTTATTTGATTAGTACAGCAAACTCTACTCATGTGTGCTCCGTGTGCATACTTTATTATACGTGCAACATGGCTTTCTGCCCACAGAGCTTGATCTCCTCTAGACTAGACATAAAATTTAAAAATATCTAGTCTGTCTTTTTGTAATCTCCTTTTTCTAGTTTTATGTTGGAGTACAGAGTAGGAACCACCAGAAAAAGTTCCCAGAAATGTCAGGAATAAAATGCAATGAAAGCTAACTTAAAATAAGTATTTTTAGGAAATGAATACTTTGGGTATTTTTATGAATGGATTGAGTTTTTTGGAAAATAAGCTCCAGAATTTACTGGCATGTAGCACGAGTGCAAATGCCCTCACTGTGGGTTATACTGTTCATTTAAATTTAGGGTGTGTTAATTGGCAGCATGCATTCCTAGTGGTAACAACAAACAGACGCATGTCCTTTTAAACAATATAAGGTAACCTGGGCTTGAGAACTTTATAACACTTTATCTATTCTCTTTAACAAATCGAAAAGATAGGACTCTATTTTACACATAAAAACATTTCATGTACTTGATGACATGTTGATTTTGTGTAATTGATTTAGGAGTATAAATCTAAATTCAAGAACCAATATCCAATGACTTTTACTAGAACCACACCAATCATTGCCAAATGTAAATCATTTTAAGAGGATGACTTAAAATTTAGATTAAATCATTTGCATTAACATTTCGGTGGAGATTAAATGTGAACTCTCAGCTTTTAAAACCTAGTTCTTGCTTAGCCTTTGAATTTCATAATTGAATTCAACAACATACATCTGGAACCTTCTACTCATCCCTCAACTTCAGTTATTCTAAGTTCCCTTTATTTCTCAGTTAATTTGTCATTCTGTTTTGCTAGCTTGCTAATGTCCTTAATTTCTCCATGATAGTTTTAGTTGTTTCTAATAGTTTCAGATCTCCTGTGACCTTTCACTTTTCTCATGCATTTTCATTTTCATTAATATTTGACTTATATCAGAATTTATTCTCAACACTCCCTGCAGCTTGAAGTGCTTTTCTCTCTTATGTGACTTGACGATTTGTAACAATGAAAAGAGAAATTATTTAATTTATCAAATAATTGTAATCTTAAACCATCTTTCTTTTCTTTAACATTGTCACATATATTGTAATGCTATAAATTTCATTTGTTAAAAGAATACAAAAACAGTTTGCAAATGATGAAATGCAGTGGTTAAAATTTTTTAAAAGAATTTTTAAAAACATAGATATATATATAACATAAATATGTATAAGTGCATTTCTGTCAGGCTTGTCATTCTAAATAACAATATATAAATAAACAGACTCAGTACTAAGAGAATAGAAAATATATTCATAAGAAGATGAGAAAACAACACAGATTCTCCTTGTAGAACTTTGAGTAGTTAGCAGCTCAGCATTAATATAGAAAAACAAGGAGGCTTGGTAGCTATGATAACTAATTTTATGTGCCAGCTTGACTAGACCATAGTGACCAGTTGTTTAGTTAAATTTTCATCTCAATTTTGCTGTAAGTTTTTTTTTTAAAGATGTGATTAACATTTATAATCAATTGATTTTGAGATTATCCTTCATAATGTGTGTGGGCCTCATCTAATACGTTGAAATTCTTAAAAGAAAAGAGTGAGGTTTCCGGAAAAAGTAGGAATTCTGCTTCTACTCTGAAACATGGAAATTCTGTTGGAGTTTCCAGCCAGTGGACCAAGCCTGTATCCACTCT